>NC_059116.1:44555999-44856293 GCF_020740685.1 Jaculus jaculus | reverse complement strand
GTACAGCTTCTTGACCCACATTTGATTCCCCAGTACCCATGTAAAGCCAGATACATAATGTAGATAATGTGTCTGAGGAATGTTAACAGCAGCAAGAGGTCCTGGTGCATCCATTCTCCCTCTCTCTGTCTCATAAATTAAATTATGTTAAATTTAAAAGACTAGTGCTGGTTATAGTGATATAAGATGCCGTGGTCTATGTGACTAGCTATCCCTGATCTATTCTTCTGCAAAAGCTGCAGAGATTATATAAAATTTCTATGTACATATGGAAAGCATACTTAGTTTAACTAGAATTTTGCAAGTGAAGATGACTCAGGTCATGAGTATTTCCACCCTTTATAGCACCCATGCATATGTGATTACCAGGAAAGAAGACATAGTACCTGGGCTGTGCCTGGAGGGAGGACCAGAGTCCCGTAGGAGCTGCTCTTGTCTTCTACTTCTCTTCCTATTTGTTGACCAGAGATTGTTTCATGTGTGTAAATTTGGAGTCATCCATATACCAAAAGTTCCTGAAAATAGGTATTAGACATTCCTTCCAAATTAATTATATAAGTATTTACTGAGAAATTATAATTTTCTTTGAAACCAAGTTTATAAAAATGAAAAAAAAAAAGTGTTTCTCTCACGTTTAAAGAGAATATGTTTTAAGGGGATAGAAGGTTGCACATAACCAAGTAAATTGCCTGATTATGGCCCACAACTAGTTTAGAAGATTCACATTTAAGGCAGAAAACAAAAAGATTCTAGTAGGATCCATGATTAAATGTCAGCTTTAGTTTTTATTTACTATTTTACTGATATTTATTTATTTGAGAGAGAGATACAGAAATAGGCAGGAAGAGAGAGAGAGAATGGGCATGCCAGGTCCTCCAGCCATTGCAAACAAACTCCCGATGTGTGTGCCTCCTTGGGCATCTGCCCCTTGTGTATCTGCCTTATCTGGGTCCTGGGAAGTCAAACCTGGATTCTTTGGCTTTGCTAGAAAACGCCTTAGCCACATCTCTCCAGCGCTTATCTTAGGTTTTGAATCATGAGTCTGATAAGTTGGAGAATGGGAAGGATAAAGGATGTTCAAGAGAAAGAAATTTGAAATATAAAGTGTATAAAATTATGATTTTGTTTCTTCTTTTTAACGAGAGAAGTGAATGGAGAAAGGATAGAGAAGAGAATGTGAGTAGTTGAGCAATGTAGATTGTGAGTATGAACAGCAAAGAAACATTTGTGTCATTTTCTTGATGGGAAGAGATCATGGACTGACTGTATTTCATCTTTCATTTCTTTTCTCCAAGGAGGTTTCCTACATTGCATCTCCACCCAGGTCTTTTCCAGAAAGTGATAAAATTCTAAGGGCCAGACATGACGAAGTTCATGTTCACCATCTTCCCACTTTCATTAAAGGTAAAAATTCAGTTAAAATTTACATAGCAGGAAGTCACACAGGAAATAAACAGTCACCAAGACGAATTAAAAAATATTTAGGAAGAGGGCTGGAGAGATGGCTTAGCGGTTAAGCGCTCGCCTGTGAAGCCTAAGGACCTCGGTTCGAGGCTCGGTTCCCCAGGTCCCACGTTAGCCAGATGCACAAGGGGGTGCACGTGTCTGGAGTTCGTTTGCAGAGGCTGGAAGCCCTGGGGCGCCCATTCTCTCTCTCTCTCCCTCTATCTAGCTTTCTCTCTGTCTCTGTCGCTCTCAAATAAATAAATAAAATATTTAAAAATATATATATATATATATATTAAAAATATTTAGGAAGAAGCAGGGAGCAATTTCCCTTGGTGCTTGAGCCAAGGCTTGGGGCTAGAATTTTATGAATGTAAAATTCATATATTTGCACCTCTCCTGGTCAAATGGGAGGCTTCTTTCTTGACACCTATGTGCTTCCTGTTAATTGACATAATGAGGAAACAAATTTTCACATAGCTAAGATCCACTTCTACACTTAGAAAAGGTAGGATTTTAGTTGATTTCAACATAATTTTATTTCATAGAAAATAACCCAATGATTCATCTGGTAAAGAAATAAAACCCAAAACATTTTGTAATAAGTTTCCAATATTTGAATGAAGATTTGAAGTCATTGAGGTAAATGGATATCAGTGCCTCACTTACCGCTAAGTACTTCAGACTGATGCCTGGCTCCTGCATCGAAGCGACAGACAGAACATGGCAGAAATCCGAGAAAGGACACTCCGCAAATGAGAAATCCACAGTACTGCAAAAAGAATATCTCCAAGAAAGCTTGTCTGTCCTGACCATGGTATTAGATGAACAAAAAACCAAAAATACAAATAAATAATAAAAGGGGAAGTAGGTAGGCAGGATTGGATGAAAGAAGAAGGGTGAAGTACTTGGGAGTTCATCATTACTAACCGTCCATCATACTGTTCTATGGTATGACATCACTATTCTGTTCCAGTATAAAAATCCTCAGAGCAGTGAGTTTTTAATGCTTATGACTTCAGTGGGTAACTCCCTCTAGACTCCTTTCCTGCTTTCACTGGAGATAAGCTAATGCAATCCATCTGCAGTGGAATGTTACTTTCTGAGGACTCAAAACAAGAATTCCCTGAGATAATGTTCCAAGGAAAACAAGCAGCTCATATATGTATGTATGTGTATCAAAGCATTATATGTTAAGCCAACAAACTAAAATATAACAGAATTAGATATTATAATTACTGGGTGCAAAATGTAAAATAACTTTAGATATATTTAAATAAAAGAGGGATGGTTAGAATGAGAAAATGCAAATATTATACATGATTACATATTGCTAATTCTATGTGGAGGAAGTTGAACTTGGAGAAATAAATAAAATATTTAAGTATAAACATTTGACAGATGCACTAATAATGTTAGCCACCACAGGAAAGAAAACTGGAAGCATCAAATTAGAACTGAGCAACAAAACAAATCAGTTTAATTTTTTCTGTTTTTTTTTTTTTTTCTTTTTTCCTTGTTGGAATTAAGTTCATAGGGAGATAACCATGGTAAATATAACAGAGTCATGGGTTATATAAAATATGGGGAGAAAAATGAAATTTCTGTGTAATTACACTTTGAAGAAGATATTCATTGCAAAACAGCCTCCTAGGCAGATAGAATCACTGAAAATATACCAGATATATCAAAAGACACACATCTTTAGGTCAAGGAAGCCCAAATGAATCTCTAGAGGAACAATTATTTGGGTTTTTGTATAGTTTAGAGCAGCTTCTTTACTTTTTATAGCTCTTAAAAGATTTTAAAGCATTCCAAAATCCCCAGATTTTATGAGTAAAATGAATCCTCATTGCATTTGTACTTTCAAGAGTAACAGAACATTATTCAAATAAGTTCTAAGAAGACCTTACATTTGCAGATACCTGAAGGCCAGACATTAGATAACTAAGAAAAAGGTTCCTGAAATCCTATATCAAAAGGGGAAGGATTCCCCTTAGAACAGACTTTCTCTCATCCTTAAAAGAACAGATTTTCTTCTGGTGGTGACCTGCTTGATTTCCGGCAAGTTTACTTTGCTGGCCAAAATAGGAATGACAGAATGTTGTCCTAAGCAGTTTTACAAAATTGATCATGCAAAACTAATGTGGACCTCAGTCTCTAATCATTCAGTATTATGTAAAATTTAAGTGTAAAAACGTCATAACAATGTGAACATTCTCTGCTGTCCAGCTAGCGCGTTCTTAGTGAGGAGACTTTTTCATAGATTCTAAGCGTGCTTTCCAAACAAAACCTGCTGTGGGTGACAAGTGTGTTGCTTTGGAAAACCATTCTATTCTTAGGGCAAATTCATGCTTTTGGGCTGAAGAGATGGCTTATGAGGAAGGCATTTGCTTGCAAAGCCAGATGAACCAGGTTTGATTCCTCAGGACCCAAGTAAGCCAGATGCACAAAGTGGCGCATATGTCTGGAGTTGGTTTGCAACAGATGGAGGTCCTAGTGTATCCATTCTCTCTCTCTTTCTCTATCTTCCTCTTTCTCTCTCTGTCAAATAAATAAATATTAATAAAATATCAAAATAACACTACAGGTATTAGAAAGATAGCAAAAATATAACAATTAATTTTGTGAACTTCTAATCTAATATTTTTTTACAAATAAATCTATGATAAAACAAAATCTATATACTCGGTGTTCAGTTTGGCCAGGTACTTAGCAGAGTGTGAATCTACAAGAATTTATGTGTTTGTATGTATTTATCCTTATATACTTCTTCATAATAAACCTCCTGTATCTATCCACATGGTACTGTCATTTGTTATTTTTTTGTTGTTGCTGTTTTTTTTGTTTTTTCTTTTTCTTTTTTTTTTTTTTTTTTTTGAGGAAGAGTCTCACTCTGGTCCAGGCTGACCTGAAATTCACTATGTAGTCTCAGGGTGGCCTCAAACTCACCGTGGTCCTCCTACCTCTGCTTCCTCAGTGCTGGGATTAAAGGCTTTCACCACCACACACATGGCTTCATTTTTTTGTTTTTTTCCTTGTTTGTTTTGTTTAGTTTTGTTTCATTGGTTTATAGCCTGTTCATTCTGATTTGTTTTCTGAAGCTCTACATTAAATATTTTCTATACTATTCCTTTTGTTGACAAAAGTATGCCTGATTTTGAGTTTTAAGTTTTGTAAATTTTGAGTGGATTTTACATGTGAACTGCATTTAAGTATGTTGTGTCTACAAATCATAATCATCAAATCATAAAAGAGAAATAATACTTTTGACATAAGTACTGCCCAGGAAGGAGCTTAACTTCACTAAGTATGCATGGTATGGTGGTTCCAAATTGAAATGATTTCTTGAATGCTCTTTCTGAAGAAAGAGAGAATGACTAAAACATCATACCCAGTCTTATAAGCATATCCTGCTCAGTAAATAGAGAGTTACTAATATCAAGAAGAAAATGTTTTTGTTATGATCATTATACCCTGGTTTGGAAAAATAAAATAAAATAAAATAAAATAAAACATCTTGATGCTTTCACAAAAAAAGGACAATTTAACTAATCAAAATCTTCAGAAACTCATGACATATATGAAGAACCCAAGCATATTTCTATTTTAAAGCCAATAGTTAGAAGTACTTTAGAATTAAAAGTAAATTAAAATTGAGGTAAGCTTTGAAAAGCTTTTTTTTTTTTCTAAATCCACTTCTACATTTGACAAATATGAAGCAGTGTTACCCAACATCGCCCATAATTAAAGTAAATGAGAGAGTAAAAGCAATTATTGGGTTCATCACATGATTGATTATACCAGTTTGGAGCCACCAAATACTGGAGTCAATTTTCTCAGAAATTAACAGGGTTTTATAATGAGGGAGGGGAGTTGGTAGACATAGATAAATCAGGTCTTATTTCAAGTTTAATAAATATCTATACTTAAAACTTAGATTTTATCATTCACTATCTATTTGATTTAGGATATGTTGATTAGGTTTGTTTGGTGTTTCAGTTTCCTCATCTCTAAGATGGCACCAACAATATCACTTTACAGAGTTGTTTAAGCTGTTAAATAATCAGATAGACTCACAACACCTGTGGTTAACTGCACAGGACCTGCAGAAAACAGGATCCATCAATATTCCTTCATGGGTGGTGGAGGGGCTCATGAGACCCTAACTTTTGCTGAGGAGCCATTGGCAGTTAATGGTAGCTGGAGGAGGAAGAGATATTTTTGTTATTAGTATAGCTACTGCTAAATTCCCTATGCTCCAATAAAAGTATCCCCACACATGCTAATGTAAACAACCATAAATAAACTATTTGGGTCACCAGAAAACAAAAATAAAATCAATATGAGAGTAGAACAGTAACTAGTTGGGAAAAGAAAAATGTCAGTGGAAGTGGGAAAGGAGAAGATAATGTATTAGCAGTGAATATAACCAAAATGCTGGATATACATATCTGAAATTGTCAAATATATTAGAACAAAAAGAAAGTGAAATTCTTAGTATTGTCCATAGCATAGCAAACAATCATTAAATTTTATTTTTTATACAAATGTTATAGCTCTCTTAAAATTGGTTACCATTTAACATTACTCTTCTGTTATCTGCCCATCATTATGACTTTCATTGGCAACATACTAGATAAGAAACTTTTTGCAAGGGAGTGATGTCCAGGCAGACCAGTGAATTTCTTTCATGGTCTTTACTGGATGGGAAGTGTTCCAGATTCAAGGCAAATAACCCCAGTATTACTCAGGACAATGTGCCTTGACACACAGTTTGTGCTGAGGACAATCCAGCTCTGGCTTTCAGAAATTAGAAAGAGAAAAGTGGAGGGAAGGTCAATGTGGAAGTTTGAATAAATTCCACCCCCCCCCAGTAGATTCACGAGTTTATTAAAACTTAGATTTTCAGCCACCTTGGTGGAGGAAGTGTCACTGGACAGATCTTTAGGGTCCAGCCCTAAAATGTGGTGGTGGATTTGACATTCCAATCTAAAGATATGCAAAGTGCCTGTTTCTACCTGGAGTTACTGAAGTGTGCTGTATGGTGTGGCTTTTGGCTTCTGTCTCTTTCTCTCTCCCCACCCTCCCCCATCTTGCTCTCCATGGACCTCTGAAAGGGGGCAGCTTCTTTTGCAGTTATGGAACTTCTCCTGCATCTGGAAGCTTCAAGAAATACCCCTTCCTCCAGAACTATGCCTGGTTTGTATGTTCATCTCAGTGACCTGAAGCTGTCTGCCTCAGTCAGCCATGAGAAGTAATAAACATTAAATGTGATCCCTGAGTTAATGCAGGGAACAAGGAATGGTAAGCCTCCTCCAAGAAAAAACAAAGACAAATACAAAATGGCTAGTAACCCTACTTTCCTATAGTAGAGAAGTGGAGACTGTAAACCAAGAGACGATGTAAAGAAGCAAAGAAAAGTTACAGAAGTAATGACGATAGGCAGAAGCAAAAGCTTATGGGGAAGTAACATAGAAAATGGAAAGAATCTCACCACAAATTCTTGTTTAAGATTTTTTTAAACGTTCTTGGAAGCCAGTGTTTCTTTACCTACGAGAATCCAGGCAGGAAGTCTTCTTCCTCCCTTAGTCCCAAGAAAGTAGGACATGCATCATCTCTTCCCCCATCTCCACGTTCTTTGAACTAGAAAATTGATCAGGCCAAGAACAGCTTCAGCCTAACTGAAATGTCTTAGAAAGATTTTGGGAGAGAGAGAGGAAGAACTTTGTTGCAAATAAATATATTAAATACAGGAATTTCATCACCACATTAATTTCCTCCCACTTCATATGTGCTACACATATTCCTACCTCCCCGTAGCTGTGCATCCTGTCCCATGTGGAAAGTGTCTTTTCACTGCTCTCCATATTACTTAAATCCTACATATTTATGAAATTCCTGGTGATGGTCTACTACCTTTCTGATCACACTGACTATATAAATATCCTTACAAAGTCTCTCCCAAGTAACAACACAGAAATGCCATGACTGCATAAATAAAATCCAACATATGGATGGATGGATGAATAAATTAGAATGCAGAGTGCAGCCAAGGCTTTTTACCAAATTGTTCTACATCAGAAAATTTCCTAAGTTTTAATGAGAAAAGCAATAGCATTTTTATGTCAACTTGTTTGACTGAGTGACCTCCTTTTTCATCTTATGGAACTACATAGACTTATGTTTATAAGCACCAAAATTCTTAGGTATAAAAAGTCATTGTGAGGCGCTATATAATAATAACTGCACCCTGCCAAAATCCCTCTGCATCTGATAGGGAAGATGATTTCAGAGGGGGGATGCAAGGAATTAACTGCTAGAGAGAGAGAAAAATGATGAGATGGGAAAAGGAAGGATGGTACACACTGAGGTATTCAGTCAGAATTGTTTTCAGCTTCTTTTTAATTTCATGGGGGAAAATATCTTTCATCTCTTCTCCACACTTGAACAGCAGGTGGGCCGACACTGAAATTTTCCAGGAGACTGAGAGTGTGGGTCAACCACTAGAAAGAAGTTCAAATGTCATGTATATTCCTGATGTTGACAACTATAACTGCAGGGCACGGCAGGGGTGGGGAAGAAGCAATGTTAGCTGGGATAGAGCTGGCATTTTTCAGGGAATTTAAAAATATATATATAATTGCTTTGACACTGATCTAAACCTGGAGTTCCTGTGGTCTTTGGTGTGTAACTGCTAACTGTGAGGCCAGGCATAGACAGGAGCAGGGACGGAAGATTTTGCTTGAATAAAATTGGGAGCAGCTTTTACGTTCCGCCACTTCCACAATCAACTTCCGCTTCTTCATTTGGAAAAGAACAGATTTGCTATTCATTGTTTTTTGTTGCTTGTTTTTACTGTGACTTTTGCCTTTTTTAGGATCTGGACAAAGCAAAACATATCCCAGAAGCATAACGAGTACTTTGGAGAAGCATTCAGTTGAATGAATGTTTTCATGATGTGCGTATTTATGTGTGTGTGCCAAAATCATTTACATATGACCATATTCATTTGTTAATTTAAAAGAAGTTGGTCACTTTTGACTATAAATACAGAAGATAAAACATGCATTTCATAAGACAGCAATATAGGTATGATGTTAACTGATTTTGCTTTTAAAGGATTCAGGGTGCACAAAAGCATGTGAGCCCTAATTTTAAAGGAATAAGCAAGATTACTGGTTCACCCACACCCACTTATTTTACTCTTAATTTTCTTATAATAATCTTCATACTGAGAAAGTGTGAGTGAAGTTTTAACACAGTGATAACATTCATGTACAGCAGGGGTAGGTAGAGTATTCAAGCCACAGCACTGAAGAAAACAAGATTTTGACTTCCAGCAGTAACATTTTGACATTAAGCATATCATGGGAATGTGAAAATATTCAAATTTCAGAGTACCTGAAACGAGGTTTGTTTCTCTTTTACGATTGTACTTCCATAGTTTCAGGCTTGGCAGGCCGGCACCTCAACCACGAAGCCCTCTCTCCGGCCCCAAGTTGTCTTTTTAACAAAATGGACATAAATTTTTCTCTCTTTGTGGCTGTGGTTAAATATCTCAGTATTGTCCCCCTTCCATAAGATTATAGTTTTGCACATGCTTTGGGTTAATGTACAAACTACATAGATTACTACCACAACCATTTCTACTTGACATGTTAAATTTGATGAGAGCACAGGAGGTCCATGTTGTGGTGAAGCTTAGCTGGAAGGTTCAGCTTCAACAATGTGCACTAGTAGACTAGAGAAACTATGGAAGTATCATAGTAAAAGAGAGAAATAAACCTGGTTTCAGGAACTTTGGTATGACTAGAAATTACTTGAGGTCTTCCTAGAGTACACACTATAATTCTTCAGTTCTGGGTTCAAAGCCTAAATATCTCACAGACTACAAACTTCCAAATCATTCAAGTGTTTAATATCTTAATAGAGCCCTTAGCTATTTTCTTCCATCAAATTTCTTTTGTGTGCACATAGTGAGCCTTTCTGTTTAGGGATAAATATCTAAGCAATAAATCAGTGATAGAATACACTTTACACTGTGGAAGAAAGTATTTCAAAGGCTTGAAGAAAGCAGAGTTAGGTAAACTGAATATATGGAAAGGCATTGCTGATGTAAGCTAGTTAGTCGACAGGAGCCAACAGGAGTTAAAGACTGAGTCAAAGTTAAGACCATGAAATCCAGAGTAAGGAAATGGATTTTCTTCTCCACATAAAATGAAGTTATTTCAGAGTTTAAGGAATGATCTCCTTTATATTTTCTGAGATCCTTTTGTGTAGAAGCTAGAGAATAGATTGCAAAAAGCAGAGAGGCCAGGTGAGGTCTGTTGGACTTGTCCAGTTGAGAAATGACAACAGCTCTAATCAGGATGAGAGCAACAGAGAGCTCAGAATAGATAGACTACGGAAATGCTTTGCTTTTGTTTCCCCTTGATGGATTGGTCATAAGAGAGAGGTCAGAGAAAGAAAGGAAGATAAAACAAATTGCTCTTTTCTTAGGTAGAGTTTCTGGGTAGATGGTAGACACATATACATACTCCAAATCCCTCACCAAGATGAAGTAGATTTCAAAGAATAAAGCAAGGTTTTCACTTAAATTATGACAAGATGATATGTGCCCAAGTGATCTTAAACTTTATGCAAAGCTAATCATTAGAGGTGTAAATTTGAAAATTATATATAAAAATGTAGCTAGGTAAAAATACTTATAATAAAAATATAAATGACAAAGACATCCCAGGCCTTAATCTACATTAACTCTAAATGTTTGGAACAAGAACAAGAAGATGGAGAGAAGTAGGGTGATATTGTATGGCTGTTAAGGTAAGATACATGAGTGTGCATAATAAAAATGAATGAAATTTTCCACAGATTTATTTTGTATAGTGAGAGAGAAGAAGCAGTGCTGGTGGTAAAGTTCTAAGAACATAAGATGCCAAACTAACATCATCATTTGTGCTGATGCCTGGATTAAAAAAAGAAAGAAAGAAACTGGTCAAGTAGGGAGGCAGAGATCAAATACCCCCCACCCCCGTGTTCTAAAATGCCTGTCATTGTTTTCCTGCTGATTGGTGATGGGCTTATAGGTACATAAATGTGGAAGGTTGCCTGTGTTTCACAATATGTCAATGATTCTTTTGGTTAAGACTCTAATTGTCCTAAAGAAGTGATTGAGTGATGATGCCTTTTAATTGGAGGTAGATATAAGCAGCCTGCTTGTCACAACAAAGGGCAATGGTATTGATGGGAGGTATAGAGAAGCAGTGAACATGATTCATGAAGACATCTAGGTATCTTTAGTTTTTAGTCTTTCCAACCAGCAAAGAAGAAGAAAGAATACCTTTGCTAATCCCCTCCCTTTTCCACTTCTTTTGAAATCAGGACTAGGTTATATCTCACAGTGAACTCCTCAAGAATTTGTAGTGACCTGTTACTGGCTAAGGCTCTCCGAATTTGACAATCATATATGAAACTAGCTTTCTTTTATTACAAAGGAAGGATACCCAACATTGGGAAGCCATATATGAGCAGCCAAAGACCAAAGGCTGAGCAGCAGAGTGAAGGCAGCAGAGCTGAGAGCAGGGCACCTCTTTGTGTGTATCACTTGTGGGTCAAGTAATAAACTACCAGAGTCAGCTCTGCAGAATTACAGTTGGTGGAAAGGTCATAGGCAAGTGGAATTCAGGATGCCCTGTGGATAAAGGGTTACTTTGGGAAAAAGAGTTTGCTATCCTTGGGATGAACTGGAGCTGCTGGCTAATCATGAATCAGGCAATAGATATTGCACCCCTTCAGTGGTGACCACAGGGGACAGAACATCTTAGCGGTTTTCCCTGCCTGGAGCTTACTAAAGCTTGTAGGTAATGATAAAGAGAGAAATAGGAAATTCAGGGAAGAGTGAGAAGAATTAAGGGAAAGAATGAGGGCACAATGAGAGATAAATACTAAAGGAGTGGCAGAGGAGATAAAAACCAAGTAGCAGAATTTTCACATAGTAAGTGTAGCTAGAATCCAAATAATTGCACCTGCTTTGCTTGTTGCTCTCAGAAGCATTTGGAGATGACCTCTTCCAGGGAAAGCCTCTGCATTTTTGCTGCTGGTTCTCACTCTGCCCAGCCCAGAGGCTGCTTCTTTTAGATGGTGTTGAATAGTTTATCATGATTGCAAACTGAAACTGAGGTCCCATCAATCCCCTTGCCTCAACTGGATTTTCATTCCAATTTGGATGACATTTCATCTGAGAGTCCATGAAGTTCCCACTTATGCACTGGATGCCTACCTCTGCATTTTGCTACCAATGAGCCATAGGTGAATGGCCCCATGATGACTGAGCAAAGAATGGCCTTGTATACAATGATGAGACACTATGAGTCTTATCACACTGGGGTTGTGTCCAGTCATAAAGGTTTGTGGTTAGACCTTAGAGAAAGAAAAAGCTCTTCCATTACCACAAACAACATCAGTGACACTCATTTATCAGTGTCTATTTTTATTGTGATGTGAGTTCTATGTTCTTGTCCCTTTCGTGGTCTGTTTGGCCTCCATGCATTCAAAAGTACATTCCTTCCCATATCTGCTTTCTGAACATTGCTGAAACAAATCCTTTAATATTATATTGATTTGAATTCAGTGTCTCTTATAACAGCAGAGTCTTTTTTGCTACGAGGTGTTGTTTGCAGTACTCTTTCAAGGTTTACTTTCTAAAGCATCCTTCATCTTGTGTACAAAGCATAGTTCCACAGGGAACATCAAAAAGGAGACAGAAACTCTTAGATAAGGGTTCTATGTACTTCCAACATTTATCCCTTTCAATATCACATCCTCTCTGTTTGAGGACATCTCCCTTCTCCACCTAAAATTAGTCACTTTTTCTTTGTATTTAGATTCTATGACCCCCCCCCAACTTTTTCTCTTCCCCTTCTTTCTCCCCTCCTTTTACTCTTTCCTGCCTACTTTTCTTTTGTAATTAGAATTTAACCTAGACCCTTTCACATGTTAGGCATGTGCTCTGCCACTGGTCATTATCTTCATCCTTCTAGACCCCATCAATTGAAACATGTTAGGTTCCAGCATGCCCTCTAAGAAATTTAGTTCTGTTGGATACATCAACAAATTCCTTTCCAATTGTATTTATATAGATCAAAGCATTAAGCATTCCTATCCTTGTAAACAAATTCACCGAATTTCTTTTTTCTTAGTCACAACACACACACACACACACACACACACACACACACACACACACACGACTTATTCCCAAGAAGAATTGTACACTTTTTTTTCCTGCAAGTAACTCCTCAAATTTTGGCTTCTATTCTTAATGTTTCTTGAAGCAACTCTTCCACACAACCATACTCTTCAGATTCCCAAACATATCACTCTCTATTTCAATCTTCTGTCATTTTCACTTGGAAACCATTTCCCACGGGGGATCTTTCAGGCATCCACAGATTGGTTGGCATCCCCTCCAAGGTAACGTCTGAAGTGCATTGCGCTTATTTCTTATTTGCATTTATTACCAAGCCTGTAATTGTCAACATACAGGACAAAATTCCCATGGAACCACACCAAAAAGGTATGGCTGACAACAGCTCTTGAAATTTTAGTGTCAAAGTCCATCCCTGGCAATACTTAATCTCATGAGAAATATTTCTTGAGTTAACAAGACTGATCATTTTGATAATAACTGAAGAAAGTGGTTTTCTGAAAGATTTCAGGTTATCTAGTATAATACAGAGTACTTGAAAGTACAGTATTTTAATGAGTTCAGTAGGGCTAATTTTAAATAGCAGTGTAAGTATATGGCTCCAAATCCTAACTTCTCATCATTGAGCATTTTGCCAAACCTTAAACAGAAAGGTAAGTCTGGGCATTTCTTCTTTTTTCTAATTTAAATACTGAAATAGTTAAACTATGGGATCCAGTCTTAAAGTGTTACAATGTAGGTACACAATAAAGTTTGTTCATTCCTAGTGTGTTCATAAACGTATAGCTCATTGAATATGTTTATATTTTATTATATGTAATTAACATTTAGTTCTTGAAAAGTGGAAATAATAATAATATTAATGAAAGCTGAAAATTATTATAGTCTCAACATCAATAAATTATCAAATTATATTTTATTCATATAAGTATTTACATAAATATTCAGAGATTCAGAGGTTTCATCCTAATGTTTCACCTCAAATATCTCATATTTACTTTCAGGAACCTAGCTTTGCTGATATATCCTAATTGCTTAGAAATTTTAAAGACATTTCCTTAGAAGAAAGAACTGAAAAGAGCAATAAACTATTTGTAATTATGTATTTTCTCTTACACTAACAACAGAGGCCATTTTAATAGTGTTGTGATGGGATTGTATGTGATCCTAACTGTGTGTTCATGAATACTTTCATGTTTCTCTATGAAAGGAGCCAAAAATGCATAGAATCACAGAATCTTTAAGCTGGAAAGGGCTTTGGTGATTGTAGAGTCCAAATACTTCATTTTACACATGAGAAAACTGGAAACCGATTTCCCAGTGCCACGAAGGAAACTATAAAAGTTCTTTGCAGTCTTTTGGCCATGGAAAACTCTTTTCCCCTTTTCTGAACACCAAAGCCATCATTGAGCTTCAGTCTGACTCAGTGCAATGCAATCCTTGCCTTACTTCTCTGGGACTTCAAGTACAGTTCTCCTTAGAGCACAGCAAAGCTTCCTCTTCAGCTCTATGGCCTCTAGTCTAAGCAAAGGATATGCCTCCCAGGAGGATGTCCTTCGTCTGAAGGCTGGGTCAAGGGCCTTTCCCTGCTGTTTCTGAGAAGCTCCGTTCTCACTTCTGCCACTCTTATTTGTCATATGGTCTGATTCTCATCCTCAAGTTCTCCAGGGCTTAGAACAGTTCTCAAGCTCTCTGCCTTGGTTGGAATTCAGGGAGTATTCTGTGCATGAAGACATAAGCAAACATACGCATAGCAGCTGAACAGTCTCACATGTTAAAACCTGAGCCTAAGCAGAAAGGGGATTATATAGATCAAAAAATGAAAAAGAAAATGGTTGTATATATGTAATTACAATGATTGTAATGGGGAGGTAATATGACGGAGAATAGAATTTCAAATGGGAAAGTGTGGGGGAGGGGAGGGAGGGAATTACCATGGAATATATTTTATAATCATGGAAAATGTTAATAAAAATTTTAAAAAAAGGAAATGGATCCAGTTGCTAACTTTTCCCAGATATTATAGAACAATAGCTTGATAAACTTTATTTACCTTTACATATAAATGAACACATGCACACATGCCTAGTCACAAGGGTTTATAAATAATAAATACAACTAAAAATTCTACCCAAGGGATTAATTCTCATACCCTGGGGAATTATCCCTCCGGTGCCCTCAAAACAAACCTTATAAAGCAGGGAAAGGCCAACCCCACACAACGCAAGAATGCTTCAGCATGGCTGAGCATGCTGAGAACGCTAACAATAAGAATTGCTTCTGGACCACCTATTGATGGGGGTTCAGCTATCGAGACTATAAAGCATTGGCTTTGCTTGAGTCTTCAAAAATACTTTGTTGCATGCCAGTGATACAACCTAAATATCTGTCACTTTCTTTAAGAGAAAAGCTTCATGATCCTGCTGACAAAATGATGAATATTATGAATAATAAATTTCTCAAGAGCTTCAGTCCATAGTATTTACTAGACAACCATAATTTGTAACGTTTACTTAAATACATGTTCTCCAGAAAACACTTAGAAACACTTAACATTTTGTCCCTGATCGGTTTGTTTCTGAAAGTTGGACTGTTTAAATTTATTACATGGCAGCCGAGTGTTGTGGTGTATGCCTTTAATCCCAGCACTTGGAAGGCAGAGGTAAGTAGATAGCCATGAGTTCAAGACCAGCCTGAGACTACATAATGAATTCCAGGTCAGCCTGAGCCAGAGTGAGACCCTACCTCTACAAACCAAAAATAAATAAATAAATAATTACATGGCAAAGAGTATAACATGCTACTTCCCATCCACCATACATACCTTGACTCTGAACCACATTGGCAGCCATAACTGGTGGGTGACTTTGGGACAAGAATGCCACTCAATGCAGCCACAACCCAGCTCAGGCAGTAAGGCATCATTTGCCAGAACAAATTGTTTGGTGGATGATGGGGTTCTCAGAGGCCTTCAAAGAGAAATACAGAATGGATTTTACTTGTAAGCAAGGAAGTCCCCACTGCAATACATTCTTTAATCTCTAGAGTCATATTTTATATTTTGATCACCTGATGTACTTTAATGGTTGCTTTAGCATTTAAAATGAATTAAGTATGATTAAACCTTATTTTTAGGTAGTTTCATCCATACTGCCTAAGGGGATATAAAGCACAGTGCTTTCTCTGGCAGCAATCCAGATACTAATGGTGTAAAAATGCCTTCTTATTGAAATTAAGTCAGTAGTTAGGTCAAGTAGACAAACATGTTTTAAAATATGTTTAAATAAGCACTGCATTTAGTGTTGCTGTTCAACTGCCACTTCTTTTGCTTATTCTCTTCCCTGTCTGAGACAGTAGGTAATATAGTCACAGACACAGTGCTTTTTGTGCCTGGACAAATGGAATTTTTCAGTTCACCTCAGAAGACCAGGGACAAGTGACAATAATGAGGCTAATGATGGCTAAGTCAGGGACTCCACAGCATGCTTCAGAGGACAGAAGTGGAAAAAAATGGGAAGCAACTTCAGTGTTCAGCATCACCAGGCTTTAAGGTACATGTGACCCTGAACATGCGATTATGTTTTGCTTGAAGAAGGGATAACGATGATCACTGATTGTACCCACAAATTTGGTCTTCCTCTGTCTATGAATAAATTGAATCTCCAACTTCACAGCACCATAACTCTGGCAGCATATGGTGCCACTAAAGGAGAATAGTGACATTTTAACACTAAGTAGTGTACTATAAGTAGAACTGGGGGATTTGTTTCTGCATAGTAAAGAGAGATTTTTTCCCAAGGGCAAGAAGTGAAGGGTATAAAGAGATACTTTTTTGTGGAAATGGTGAATAGGAAGAATTGAAAAACAAAATGAAAGATTTAGAAAACCCAAGTTATGCTTGATGTTTTGTAGTAAGCAAATAAGGGGAAAATAGACAAAAGAATGCTTAGGGTAAACAAACCGTGTACATAAAAAAAATTAATCATTTGGTAGGGAACAGAAATAATGAAGTGAGAATTGGATATGACTTTTAAAATATGTTAACAAGTTGCATGAGGCAAAAGCAAACATTTTGTTTAAAGAACTGGGAAGGTAGCTTTTGGTAAAGCTTTTATCTAGAATGTACAAGGTCCTTTGTTTGGTTCAATACCTATTCATGAAGCAAAAAGAAAAAAGGGGGAAAAAAAGTCCTTAAAATGTTACTTTACTTTCTACTGAGTGTATTTGTTAGACAATCCAAGAGAAGGTGGTTACCCACCATGGCTGTGTGTGCCACTATTACACTTGTGTGAGCATCACATCAGGTTGTTTGCTTCTGAGTACCTTAACTTTGAGTCACTTGGACAGATGTTGGTCACTTTCTCCTAGTAGCATATGTGGTGCCTTTCAGCACTAGATGGGCTAAATATCTGAGGACTGGCTCCCTTCCAGATTCCAACCAGGTCTTTCTGTGGTCCATGCAGACCCCCATAATGCATGACCCACAATCCCAATGGGGTTGACCTGAATCCTCAATGAGGAAAGCCTCTTCAGAAAAGGGACAGGGAGGAAGGAAAGGTGGTACCAACATGTGATGCTTACATACTAAATATGCTTACTTGTAACAAAATAAATAAATAAATAAATAAATAAATAAATAAATAAATAAAATGTTGCTTTGCATCTTGAACTGTGGTGGATTTTTAGTAACTGAATTTTATGTAGATGATGGGAGGATGTATAGTATGATGGATGCATAGGTACAAAGTTGGATGGGGAGGACAACCAATGCAGTAGTCAATGAAAAGCCAGGAGCCAACTGTAAGATTTGGAAGGCAATACAAGCAAGCATGCTAAGGTGCAAAGTTCTTCATTGTAACATTGCTTGTTTCATGGACACTTTATTGAGTTAACATGCTATGCAAAAGAAAATTGTTCAACATTGGTTGTACATTGATAGCTTTGGATCAGCATCTATGAGACTGTCTTTTGAATATCTAGTCATGAGCCATGGAAATGGTTTGGAGGTAACATAAAGAAAATAGCTTTTTTGTGGCCTCATTCAGGAATGGTGTTCACTTTTCAGTACTTCCAGCATCTTGATCAATAACTAAATAATAGTAAGTCAGTAATCTCAATGTTGTTACTTGCTCATTGAATATACATAGTATTATTATTTTGTGATAATTTTCTCATGTATTTGTTGAAACTAAAATATTACATCAAACTATTAAAATCTTAAAATATCAAGTACTGGGTTGGAGAGATGGCTTAGCAGTTAAGTGCTTGCCTGTGAAGCCTAAGGACCCTGTTAAAGGCTCGATTCCCCAGGACCCACACATGCACAAGGGGGCACATGCATGTAGAGTTAGCTTGCAGTGGCTGGAGGCCATGGAGATCCAACTCCCTCTTCTCTCTCTCTCTCTCTCTTTCCTCTCTCTCTCACTCTCTCTCTCTAAATTTCTTTCTCTCTCTCTCTCTCCCGCTTTCTCTCTGTGTCTGTTGCTCTAAAGTAAATAACTAAAACTAAAAATATATATTTAAAAATATGTTGAGTACTTAGAAGCTAATGGTTATTTACAGATTATCAGTTGCTATGTTAGTCTTTCTATAGACATCAGTTACATGACTATCAATTTTTGTAAAATTTCACAGTATCTTTAGAAGCCAAAGGCAATAGAAGAAAATTGTTTCCCAGATTCACAGTTATTTTTCTGCACCAGATGCTCCCCACAAACTTATTTGCTCTGAATGTTTGATCCACAGTTTATGGTAATTTGGGAGTGGAGCCATGGTGGACTTTTAATGTTGTTGTAGTGAGCTTAAGGTTGTTACAGCTACTTTTCCTTGACAGAGCATGGCTCACTCTCCACCTGATGTTTTTCACCTGACACTGGCAAGGTGGGTAGAGCCAACCTTTTCTCATTCCATGCTTTCCCCTGCCATCATGAAATATCCCTTCAAGCCATAAGCTGAGATACAAACCTTTCCTCCCTAATGGTCACCAACAGCATTACTAAGCAGGGTCCCCTGCAGATGAAGTAAACTAGCTGGACAAGAATTATACACTTCTGCAGTAGTGGCTCACAACCTGTGCAGGTAACCAACTGCTCTCTGACTGGTCATACTGCTGCTCAGTGGAAGAGAACTCCTATCTGTGACTAGAAGCCAAGTTTAAAAACAATTTAAAAAAAATTAAAAAATCAATTTTTAGAGAGAATTTAGAGGAAACCCTCACTGCTCTCTGGAGAAGACTAGGCTTATACACCAAAAATCTCTCAAATAACTTTGCATACCTCTATTAACCCACACTGCTCTAATTCTTGGTTAGATAATCTGTTTTATTTTACAGATGGCAGAGGAAAGAGGTAAGAGCCAAGATCCATTCATAAGACAAGAAGATAGCTTACTACCCATCATGAGACATACCACCTCTGCCACATCTTTCACATCTGCCAGTGCCCAAGAGAGATTGCAGAGGAAACAGTGATAAGAATACTGGTCTTAATGCTGGACTAACAATCAGATCCAGGGTAATGGCAACATACACATTGATCAATCAGTACCTATCAAAGCACAAATCTGGAGGCCATAAAACCTCACTAAATAAGATTGCTGACATGCTTGCGATGGCTCATAAAACATTGCAGAAGTGGGGGTAGATAGAGTGTAAGAGCCGCAGAGTGGGCAGGAATATCCTGAGGAATGGTGGCCTCCACCACCCTTGGTACTCTATAAGGACTGACTGAGGCCTTCCACAGTGAATACCATAACCTCACTGAGGAGGGCACCCAGGGTAACTGGAGCTAGGGCAAGGAGATTATATATATGATGTGTGTACATGTACATGTACGTACATACATACATACATATGCATACACACACATACACACACACACATATATATGCATTCACATATGTTTATATATAAATAAATAAAATTTTTAAAATGATATTTCTTCCCAGTACCATGGAGATAACTATAATACACAGATTATCCTATAGTTCATTTAAAAAATTAAATTTATTTTAAAAAATTGAATAGAATATATTTGAGCAATTGTAGAAGCAGTCAACATTGGGGGGTGGTCCTTACTATAAAAGCTTGGTCAACAGATCTGACCTTCACATTCAGAAAGTAGTCATAGCATGGCTGAGTTTTGCTTGCTGGGGCTATATATGGATGTTCAGCACTTTAATTCTCTTGCAGAAGTAGAAACTTCAATGTGCATAGAATTCATTTCTTCTCCATTACTGTAATATCCAATTGGACTAAATTACCCTGTAACAGCATTTGATCATGCAGCTACTGGATCTAGCTTCATTTACTTTAAGGTTAGTAAAGTCACAGCTTAAATTACTTAAGGGTTGGCAGCATCAAAGTTCCCTGGCTTTCCTTTATTAACTTCTTTACTGGGTAAAGAGTTGAAAAGGGGGACAGGAAACAGAAGGTTGGTATGGAAGAACTATTTCTGGCCATTACCTTTGCTTTAAAAAGGTCAGCTTAACAAGGATGTAAAGAGAAAAAAATAATATGATGATTTAGACCTTTATTGTGTTAAGTCAGTTAATCCTCAGTGGAAAACCTAAGTCATACTTTAAAATATGAAAATGGCAAGAATAGTAAAATGAAAAACATCCGTTTGGAAAGTTATTTTAGTAAATGTAATAGAGAATCCAGTACAAAGTGAAGGTATGTACCCAGGAAAATATTATCACAGACCATTTCATTTTTATTCAAAATGAGTTGCAGTAGATACTTTCAAGGACACAGTGAGAATTATTCTCCTTTCTCTACGTCCTTGACTTTCTGAATCCAAACTTGGAGCTATGTTTGCTTATGGGAGACACGAGGATCATGTATGTGTGTTAAATGAGAGAATACAAGGGTAATGATGATGTCACTGAGAAAGAATTTTAGGGGGATTCCAAGATCATAATAGTGAGTCTATGTTCTGAAGGTTTGTAGAGAGTAGAGGTTGGGGATACAAGCAGTTCTGAAAGTCAAACAGGCAGGAAAATCTACCCCCTCTTTCTAGTTACAGGTCAGAACATAGGAAATTGGTTACACCAGTTACTTTCTCATCACTGGGACAAAATACACAATTACAATAAACTTTGGAGAGTGGTTGATTTAGGTGTACAATTCCAGAGAGTCTAATCTATCATGATGGGAAAGGCTGGGCTGAAACACCCCATGGCCAGCCCCAGGACAGTTCCTCCAGCAAATATCCACTTCCTCAATGTTTCACAATATTTCTGCGCAGCATTACCAATTTGACATTAAATATTCAAACACATTAGGCGATGGGGGTCATTTAACATTCAAAAAATGACATAGATTTTGGTAATTGCTCTTATAGTCAGAATGATATGTTAGTTATGAATAGTCAGAAAGTACAAGTTAGATAAAAGTGTGTGAAAGCAGTCCCCAAATAGTATGATGGTGAAGGATGTGGGCTGAAGCATACCACATAACACAGATCTGACCATAAATCCATTTAGCTGGGGTTTCTGTCTCTCTCCTTTGCAACTATGTGGAGGTTTTGTTTTCTGAAGTATATTCAAATACTTAAAAAGTAGTAACCCATGTGTTACCAGTAATCCTAAAAGGTACCTGCAATTTAGACCTTCAGGACAGTCACACAGTACACACATGTATCTTAGCAGGAAAAGTAGTTCCTCCTCTAGGGAAGCTTTGATATGCAATCATGGCTGATGATACATGTAGGTAAGATGGAGAACACAAAAGTGAGATTTTTCAAGAATGTCAGGGACAGAGTGATTGTTCAGTGGTTGAACTGCTTGCTTGCAAAGCCTAATGATCCAGGTTCAATTCCCCAGTATCTACATAAAGCCAGGTACAAAATATGGCATGCACTGGAGTTTGTTTTCAGGGGGCTGGAGGCCCTGGTATGCCCATTATCTCTCTCTCTCTCTCTTTCTCTCCATGGATTTTCTCTGTATATAAATAATAATATACAAATAATTTCAGGTGAAAAGAATTCTTGTGAAAAAGTTTTCAGGACTTTATTTCACATCCAGAATATGAAGGGTCATAATATTGAGGACACCATCAGAGAGGCCCCTTATGAAGCCATGCCATATGGTTTGGATTTTGGACAATAGAGAATTGGGTTCCCTTCTTATAGGATTTGTAATTTTTATTTATCCATGCAGCTACTCAATCCTGCAGCTGGAAGGATGTCTGACTAATGTGGTGAAATAACAATGTGCTTCAGCACTGGGAGTTTCCAGAAATTGGAATGGTGACACCCTATTTTTCAGTGAGAGGCTTTAAACCTCAATTTCTCAGTGACATAGGAAATTTTTCTCTGTCCTATTTAAAGGTTTACACTCATATGAGTACAGTACACAGGACACATCAAATAACATTTCTTTCTTGATTTGGAAGGTGGTAACACAATAAGTGAAAATCTATTATTAGAAAGATCTTTCCATAGATGGAGAGAAATGCTGTCAAATACAAAACACTCATCATTAAGACCCTTCTACAACAAACAGTGTCACTGTCTTTATTTCCTTATTTCTCTTATTAAACTACTTATAACTTTATATATGGCCTTCAGGGCACAGGGATTAGAGAATATTAAACAGAAAAAAATAATGACTACTTGGCTTTGGCTGACTATACTTTTATAGAAAAGAAAACTTCTGAAATTAAATCTACTAGTTAAATAGAAAGACATTTATTTAAAGAAAAATACTGTTCTCAAGATTTTGAAGTGCCCTAGGGCTCATTGCTAGGATCCTTTATCGCCTCTCCATAGGTAATCTCATCTACTCCCATGGCCTCAAATTCATCTATATGATAATGATGCCCAAACTGTATCTCTAGCCTTGACCTCTTCCTCCATCTCCAGGCAAGTATCTCTAAGGGATGTCTAATATGCAACTCAAATTTATCTTGCTCAAAACAGAGCTCTTCATCACTTCCCCCATCCTTCACCCTCAATCCCTTCTTTCCTCAGCTCATCTCCTCTCCCCTAGTTACCTACTCCTCCAGCCAGCCTATGTCCCCTTTTCAAATCAAACAACATTTTCCCTCCTCTTTTCCACTCTATTGATGTGAAATTTCCCAAGTAGCACCTGCTGATCCTAATCTTTAGCATATCCTAGATCTGCATGATTCAGTCCTCCTCTTCCCCTGCTGGTCTCTTCTCCCCTATTCTGGGTCTGCCTTCTGACTGAACATGCTGCTCCTTCTTGGTCTGTTCTCACATATAGTGCTACACGTGGTTTGTAAAACTTGCAAAGTAGACCATGTTTCCCATGTAGATACCATAAGCAACACAGTAGTAGCTCCTGCATTTCTGGACCTAGCTTATAAAAACCCACTCAGCTGGGACTCAGACCACATTTGACCTCATCAAATAGCATATCTCTAACACACTGAGTTAGCAAACATTTTTTTCAGTTTCTAGAATATGCTAGTCCTAAAGGCTCATCATAACTGAATTTATATCTGCCAGAAATGATTACCTCCCCATATTTTGATGTGAGTGGTTGCATGTTATAATTTAGGAGTACTAAGGCTGGAGAGATGGGATAGAAGGAACTTCCCTGCAAAGCCTAACAACCTGGGCTCTATTCCCAAATACCCACATAAAACCAGATGCAGGAAGTAGAGCATGTGCCTAGAGTTTGTTCGCAGTGTCTTCAAGGCCTGATATGCTGATATGACCATTCTCTTTCTCTCTGTGTCTGCTTCTCTTCTCTCTGTCTTTTTCTGCTTGCAAATAAAATAAAATAAAATAAAAATATTTGAAAGAATTATACTTTAGAACTTCTCCATTTTAAAGTATTGCAGGATATAATTAACTATGATTTTTACATGAACAAATATGATGCATTTGTCCTAAATTGCCCCGTGGCTAGCTCCTAGAAATTGTTGTATCTCAATAAACCTTTGGTAAATATATGACCTTCAGAGATTTATTTTTCATGCACTCTGTAATGAGGGGTACCACTTCAGTTTTTTTTTTTTTTTTTTTAAAGCAATTAGCTTGTTTGTAAATTGATGATTGAAAAAATGCATCATTTAGAGACTTTCAGAATCAGTGCTATGACCATGTGTATTCTATAGTATGACATAAATACTAGATACTAGTTATATATGAATAACTGGATTAAAGGAGAGTGAAAATAAACCAAAGAATTTGTACATTTTTAAACTGTTTGGCAATTAGACAATGTTGTTAATAAGCCATAGGCAACATGTTTTTATGTCTGTACCACCCAGTTATTTTAATGAAACTTTTAAAAGAAAAGAATAGGCCCTGGAGTGCCTATTCTCACTCTCTCTTTCTCTTTCTCCCTCTCTCTGTCTCTAATAAATTAATTAATTATTTTTTTAAACAAATAAATACCTGGATCTGGTAGTTCATAGCTATAACCCCTGACTCAAGAGAATGAAGAGGGAGGTTGCTTTAGGTTCAAGGTCACTCTGGACTACATAGTAAGCGCTGGCCACCCTGTGATTTAGGAAAGAACCAATCTAAAATAAAAACAAAAAAAAACATAAGTTTCAGAAAAAAAAAATTAAAAAGATTAGTTAAGCTTTTCTGTATCTTAGTAGCTTTTTTTTCTGTATCTTCTGTAGCTTAGTGCATGTGTTAAGAATTTTCCAAATAACACTCTATTTGAACAGCATGTGGAAGGGCAGACATTAGCAGATTTTTGTTTAAATACTACTTTTGCTCTTCAATGGTAGGACTCTGGGGGAAAAGCATTAACCTTTATGAACTTCAGCTCCCTGTTGTTAAAATGATATTATATTACTTAAGTCAATGGAATATTAAAATTTTCCTAAGGTCTTACATAATTTAGAAGCTGAATATGATCAATTATCTTAGCTATTTTTTTTTTTCCTTAATGAACATCACCTAGTCATCCATTGGAACATGGAGACATTTTTTCTTCTTAAATTGTTTTTGGTGACTTATTATTATAACAGAAGCTTTGTAATCACATTGAAGGAGAACTACTCTAGTAGTTTGAAAGAATACACATTAGTTCATTTTGCATTTTGCTCAAAAATCCTCCAGGATCACCTTCCTTTTCTGGTCCCTGCACCATAGGTTATATTCCCTAGCAAGGAAATTTAACACTAGTTTAAAAGGTAATGAAGAAAAGAGCTAGTACAGCTATTTAGTTTCTACAGGACAAGAGAATAGATAAAAGTTACACATAAACACAATACTCCTTATCTGTAAGAAATTCCATTGTCTTTTGTCCAATGAGGAAGATAGTTACCTTAAAAATGATTGCTTCTCTTGTTTCATAAGTTCACTTCTTAGGGTATTCAACTTTCTCCAATCTACTCTATGTATTTCATTTGAATAAATTTGTTCTGACACCAATGTCCCCAGTCCTAGGATTCATTTACTGACTCTTTAGATTCCTCTTTAAAGTTTAAAAGTTATGGTTCTACCAGAAAATAACTTTTGTAATGACTACACAGAATCTAAATCTTGGAGAAGAAATAAAATAGGTATAAATAAGCAGCCCTCATATCTACTGTACTCACATCACCCATGAGTCGTATGGCAAGCCACATGACAAATTAGCAAGTAGAATCAAGTCTTATCTTTTCCTGTTTAACATTTTAATTGCCATACTGCAGGCCAATCTCAATATTTGAAATATACATTTGCTGCATGTGTTTGAGAAAAAGTGGTTTGAGTCATTTCTCTCTGGTCTGAAGACAGGATGAAGCTACTCTTGAAAATGATGAACCACAGAGGGCATCTTTTTCAAAAAGGCATCAAGGAAACAGATAATACTGCAATTAATCTATCATGATCACAGGGATATGACAAATCTTTCATTATGCAAGACAAATATCAATAATACCTTTGAAAGTGTTGGAGACTAGGAGATGAGCCCTGAACAGACCTTTGCCCTGAGATAACCTCTGTCCTGAGCAACTTCTGCCCTGAGCAACTTCTGACCTTTCCTCATCCCCCCACCCTGCCACACCTAACTGATTCCATCCCCCCACTCCGCCACACCTAACTAATTAACACCCTGCCTGGCAACTGCAGAGACCTGAGAACTGTACGTGAATTTTTGGAATAACCGCAAACTGTCCTAGGCCAAAGGCCAAGAAGATTCTGTAACTTTCCACCACCTGCCTCCTCCAGCCCACCCCTCATCCAAAACCCTAACCTTAACACTTAAAAAGGCCGCTGTGGCTCAATAAAATTGGACTCTTGACAAGTGTACATTTGCTTGAGTCTCTTCCTCTCTCTCGCCCATCTTATTTCAGGTTAGGGTCCTCCTCGCCCCCATGAAAAACTAGGTCCCACTGGACGGGACATGAAAGCTTTAAGTTCAAGACAGAACTATGTATAGACCAAAAATTTATGACAGTGGGTAGTTTAAAAAGTGTCATTGGTGCTGGGCATGATAGCACATGCCTTTAATCCCAGCACTTGGGAGGCAGAGGTAGGAGGATTGCCATGAGTTTGAGGCCACAAATACATGATGGTATGGGGAGATGGAACAACTTTAAGATGTGTAGCCAGAGAGAATTAGCAGCCCATCCAGAGAACATTAAAATTTCGGCTCCAACTTCTTTATTTCAGAGCTTCCCAGCATCTGTAAAGTAAAAAGTTTTACTATGCTGCATATTACTCATAGATTATACCTTGCCATTGACTCAAAGCATAGGGTTGGGACACATAACCATAGTCAGATATGGTTATCCTACTGCAAAATTAATATTTCTTCTTTAAAGTTATTTTCCTTAGGAATTTAATCACAGCAGAAGAACTAACCAGCACTGCTAGTATTGATACCAACAGCATTTACATTTTCAAGTTAAGACATAAGCCCCTATCCTTTATTCTAAACAATTGAGAGTCTGACCGGAGGTTACTCATCTGCTTGTATCAAGCCACCAAGCCATGGTATTGTCTCTGAAGTGTGTAGACAGAAAGCCATCCTAGACTCAGAAATCACAGAACCCTAAATAGGGTTTTACTCACTATAGTTTTCAAAGGGCTCTTGATATGCTGATCCTAATTCTGTGTCCCAATATTCATACCAAAATAATCTTAAGTTCTTTTTGAACTTAAAATTCATGTTAACCTCTCTTGTCTGTTGATAAAATATCATTGTGTATCTCCCTTTCAAAATATTTTTTAAATATTTTTTAATTATTTATTTATTTGAGTGCGACAGACATAGAGAGAAAGACAGAGAGAGAGAGAGAGAATGGGCGCGCCAGGGCTTCCAGCCTCTGCAAACGAACTCCAGACATGTGCGCCCCCTTGTGCATCTGGCTAACGTGGGACCTGGGGAACCGAGCCTCGAACCAGGGTCCTTAGGCTTCACAGGCAAGCGCTTAACCACTAAGCCATCTCTCCAGCCCCTAAAATATTTTTATTTATTTTATTGAGAAAGAAAGACAGAATATGGGCACCATAGGTCCACTTACCACTGTAACCATACTCCAAATGCATGTACCACTCTGTGATTCTGGCTTTTACATGGGTACTGGGTAACAAAGCTGGGCCAGCAGGTTTTGAAAGCCAAGTGCCTTTAACCACTAAACAATCTCCCTGGCCTTGAACTCTTGGAAATCATTCTGCCTTAGCTTCCAAATGCTAGCATTACAAGCATGCACCATCACACCTGTTTGGTTGTATCAATTTTAAGACTGGACATTGATAAATGCATGTGCATAGAGAGAAAAAAAAAGGCAGCTGGTAAAGTGCAAGACATACTGGACATAGAACTGTTGAAGAACTATGATGTTTTATCAGAAGAAGAAAGAAGAAAAGAAGGCCACCAAGGTCCTCTCTTAGATGAGTAGAAAAAGGAAAAAACAAAACAAAACAAAAAACCTTAAATAAGGCATTCAATCCTTGCATCTTGGTAGATGACACAAAACACAGTGATTCTTTTAATTTCCTAATATCTAGCCTATCACAATTCAACAGTTTCATTTTTCAACTCAAATGTCATCACTTTAACATCAACATTGTTTTCACCCAGCTACAGAGAGTACACCATTTTGTACTCTTGCATATATAACAAGAAATATGTTAATCTCTTGATGTGGACATATGTTTCAGCTCATAATGTGGGGAAAATTATCAAGTATGTTTCTTGCCTTTGTTAATCATATAGCAGCTATCCATTAAACAAATGTATAGCAGTCAATGCATCGTTACAGAGGGTTTACATCAAAGATCAAGGTCTAGAAGTGACCTTTGGGTATAATGGCATGGTAGGACTTTGTCATTTGTGGAAGAGTATTTCTGAAGGATTCTTTTGAGTATTGTTGTGTGGCATAATCCTCAGGGGTGGGAGAACTATACATCTTTATCAGAAGCAGCTGTACCACTCACAAGAGACTCTTCATCTTGTGTCTGTAGACGTTCTCCTATAGAATCAGGGTTGGGAGTCTTCTGAGATCACAAGAGTCTCCATGTAATCTGTACACAAATATGCATGAGGTCCCATCTACCTCAAGGAGGATTGAGTATATAGAGGGTGGAACATTCCGGAAGGGAGAGTTCTGAGTAGTTTGGGCAGGTTGTCATACATGTTGAGATAAGACTGTCCAAAGATACGGCTGCTTTGGGTTCTACACAGTTTTGTTTATAAGTGGCTCTCACTCACTGGTTCAAAAGAACTAACTCTGATGAAGTTGGGTTCTGTTCTGTTGTGGCTGCTGTGACTGGAGGAACAAGTGTTCCTTGACTCTTTCCAAAAAAGAATTCAAGCAACAGCATGCCTGAATGTGTAGTCCCTTGAAGAGAGGTAAGAATAGATTAAACGGTTTTGTGGAAATACCAAACCTAAAACACAGTATCAAGAAAGTGTTTGTCTTTTGAAGAAAACATAGTCCAAGACAATTTACATGGTATGAACAGGGCAAAGGTTATGATAAGTGAGGGGGCATAATATCAAAGGGCATCATTTGGTGGCTTTAAATTTATTTGCCAATATCCTCTACAATAATATGACCTCTTTTGGGTTAGTGATTACAACTCATCTTTGGAGCCATCACAATATCTGACATGGTATACTTTGGATACAATGCGGTTGCATTAATTTGAAATGAATAGATATTCCTTACTATGCCTCATAATCACTGTGATGGGATGGTGCAGTCAGGTTTGTATTGCTAGCAGAAATCATCTGACTAAGAGCAAATTTTTTTTGGGGGGGGAGGATTTATTCTGGCTTACAGACTTGTGGGGAAACTCCATAATGACAGGGGAAAACGATGGAATGAGCAGAGGGACATTGCCTCCTGGCCAACATAAGATGGACAATAGCAACAGGAGAGTGGGCCAAACACCGGAACCCGGAAACTGGCTATGCCACCCATAAGCCTGTCCCCCAACAACACACGGCCTCTAAGAGGTGGTAGTTCCCAAATATCCTTCACCTGGGAACTTAGTATTCAGAACACCTAAGTTTATAGTGGACACCCTAATCAAACTACCACCTTCTGCCCATGGGCCCCATAAACTGATAAGCATTCATGATGTAGAATGCAACACATTCATCCAACTTTAAAATTTCCCATGTTTTTAAATCAATTCCAATGATGTTCAAACATTGCCATAGTCCAAGATCTTTTAAATCAGCCACAATACAAAAAAAATAAAAATAAAAATAAAAATAAAAATGCTCCATAATGGCACAGAATAACCATTCATACTGCAAAACATGGTATTTGTCATAGCAAAGAAATATTCAACAAATACAAGATTTAAAACAACCAGTGCAAATATCAAACTCTATAGCTCCAAGTCTAACTACTCTAGTCAGTAACAAGTCTCCAAGTTCAAAGGTTACAACCAACCACAACTCTCTGGAAATCCAATCCCACCCCTCCAGCTAGGCTAATTACAGTCCTGAGAAAATTCATCAGTGGCTGGCAGCTTTCTTTAGCAGCCATCTCATGGTCCTGGCATCTCCATTTGGTCTCTACTGCAATTTATGGCTCCATCATGTCTCCATTCTGGAATCCAGAAAACCTATTTCACACTGCCCATGGCCATTTCCACAATACAAGGCCATGTTGCAAATTCAATGGCCCTCTTTTTGTGTTCATTTTTTTATACTCCATAATACCAGGTGAGGTGCCAATTTGTTAATCTAGGGGGGAATAAATCTGACTTCCAAGAACAGAACACTCCTTGAGCATTCAGGCCCCTTCCAAAGAGTCTACATTCTTTCTGTTGTTCCAATGCAGGTCAGTTGACCCACTCTCAATTGTAATCTCTCAATTGAAGCTAAACAGGCAGTACATTCAGCCTAAAGATTTATTTCTGTGCCATATCTCTCTTCTCACTCCAGTCCATTTCTATACAATGCAACCCTGCACAAATTCTTAGGATATGGGTATAACAGCAAGCCTCTCACACAAAGTGTTTCTAGCCCAGTCCAAACAAAGCTCTTTCTCACCTTCATAAGTGAAACCTCACAGTCTATAGTTCTTACTGCATTCAGGTCTTTCAACTTTGACCAGAATAGTCCATCAAGCTGTATTTACAACACTGCAAAGCATGTCTTAGGCCAAGGTTTCAAATCCTCCTACATTCCTCTTGAAAATCAGCTCCAAAAGGCCAAACCCACACAGTCAGGTGTTTAGCAGTAAGACATTCTTGGTGCCAACTATAATGTTGCAGTCAGGTTGATACTGCTGGAAGAGTTCATCTGAACAAGAGCAGCTTTGAGGGAAAAAGAGGGCTTATTTTGGCTTAAAGTCTTGAGGGAAGCTCCAGGACCGCAGGGTAAAACAAAAGCATAAATAGAGCATAGATATCAACCCTTGGCTAGCATAAGGTGGACAATAGTAACAGGACAGTGTGTTAAACATTGGCAAGGGGGACACTGGCTTTCATACTCATAAGCCTGCCCCCAACAATACACTGCCTCCAGGAGGCATTAGTTTACAAATCTCCATCAGCTGGGAACATAGCATTCAGAACACCTAAATTTATGGGGGACAACTGAATCAAACCACCACATGGGAGACACATTTTATGAACTTCATTGGATTCTGAATCATCTTACAGATAACCCTCTGGTTTTATATATATATATATATATATATATATATATATATGTGTGTGTGTGTGTGTGTGTGTGTGTGTGTGTGTGTGTGTGTGTGTGTGCATGTTCAGATTTGTTTAACTGAAGAGGAAAGAACCACCTCAAACATGGAGACACCATCTCTTCTGGCATATTTGACATGCCAGAATGAATAAAAATGAAAAGAAAATGAGGTTGGAGAGATTGTTCAATGGTTAATGATGCACTTACTTGTAATGCCTAATGATCTGGGTTCAATTCCAAAGTACCGACATACAGTCATATTCACAAAGTGTCACATGTGTTTGGAGTTCATTTCCAGAGGGTGGAGGCCCTGCTGTGTCCATGATGTCTTTCTCTTCTTCATTTCCATCTCCTTCTCTTCCTGCTCCTTTTTCTTTCTCCTACTCTCTCTTCTCTCTCTTTCTCTCCTTAAAAATAAATATATATATATATTTTTTTTTTTCTGAAAGTGAAAAGGACAACATAAGTTCAGCAAGAGCATCCATTTCTCTTTGTTTCCTGACTATAGACCTGATATGAATAGCTGTTTCACCTACCCACCTCCATGGCTTCTCTAACTTGGTAGACTATAGCCTCTCAAATCAGAAGCAAAAGAGCCTTCCCTCCTTAAGTTCATTGTGTGTTGAAGTGGAACATCCCAAGGATTCTCCCTGTAATTTTGTGCAGTGGTTTGAATGTAGAGTTTTTGCTCCTAAAATGCCACACATCGAAATTAATTCCTACTGTGTGCTATTGCATGGGTTACACTTTTATGCACTTAGAGTATTTAGAGGAGAGTCTTTTTAAAGGTGATCAGAAATCCAGAAAATAATTCTGGTAGAAACTCCATAATTAAATACTGACACCTATTTAAAAATGAAAAAAAAAAATGTAGAATCTGTGTGTGGGGAAGCACAGCATGCCAGCATGCAAGAGGAAGAGACAGGAGGATCATATTATGTTTGAGGTCAATGTGTTCTAAAATGTGAGTTCTAGATCAGTCAGTGCTACAAAACAAGGCCTTGTTTTAAAAAAATTGCATACACACACACACACACACACACACACACACACACACAACAGCAGTAGTACTTTTATTAAAATTAGAGATACAAATAAATGCACAAGATCCTCTTTCTCTCCATATTGTACTCTATGTCATTTATGATCTTTCTTAGCCAAGAAAGTTATCACTAGATGAACACTAAACCTTGGATCAGCCAAGTAGAACCATGAGCCAAAGTTGAACTTTATAATTTATCCAATCAGAAAGTGACCAAGAAGTCAGCTTCAGTGTTCCCTAAAGACCTCATCACAGTGTAGAGGAGCTCAGTCACTAATCTTTGATTCCAGACCTTGAAATCCTGCAGTTGAAAGAACATGGAAGAAGGAATGATAAATGTAATTGTGTGAGGGAACATCTGGACAGATGGCTTTAGGAAGTTGAGATAAAATGAATGAAGAAGCATGTTCTCCAACTGAGAGTAAAGTTGGAACCAGACAAATGGGACAACCTTTTTTTTTTTAGAAATACTTGAATATTTGGAGGTCCTCTTATAGCCCAAGATTGGTGGTAGCTTGGTAATGGAGATCTGGCTCATTTTTGGATATAGTTCTGACTTGTTTTCCAGCTCCAGCTATGGGTCCCATTCCACTGAGTGGACCAGTTAGCCAAATAAAGAGCAGTTGGTTTCCAACATGGCTGCGTGCCACTATTGCACTTGTGTGAGAATCACAACAGGTTATTTGCTGCCAAGTAGGTTAGACCAGGAGTTGCTTGAAGAGATATTGGTCATTTTTCGCCAGTTGCCCATGTAGCACCTTCTGGCACTAGATGGGATGACTGTCTGGAGACTGACTCTTCCAGCTTCCAGCCATGTCATTCTATGTTACATGCCAACAGCGTATGGTGTCTTCAGCAGTAGGGTCTTCCCAATAACCTTTGGTGGATCATAAAGTACTCTGACAGAAATCTGTCTTTCTTTTAGGAAACCTTGTAGGTCTCTCTGATCAAAAGCTCATGTGGATAATATCCACTTGCTGGTACTGGGGGTTACAGGTCAGTGCCCACAAAGTGAAGGAAGAAAAAGATAACTAATATAAAAGAGTTAGAGAGAAGAGAGAGGGAGAGAGAGAGAGAGAGAGAGAGAGAGAGAGAGAGAGAGAGAGAGAGAGAGAAGAGAGAAGGAAGCTGTAGAAGATTAAGGTCAGGCTTCATCGTACCCTCTCCAGGGCCTTGTGAATCAAGTGTTCCCTCTAAGGGCCTGTTGAAGGCTCAACCATTTGATCTGCCTTTTAGGATATAGAATTTTATAGTACCATTGCCATTTGGGTCCAGAATTGTGTCCCCAACCCTTCCCTTGCCTTCCCCCTTTATTGTCTGGTCCTGGAGACGTGATCCACCCCATCATACCTCAAAAGGTCCCCAGCTGAAACTAAGAATAATTGGTGAAACAAGCAAGGGTGCTGTTTTCCTGGTGAACCTGGTGAAGGAGATTGACAAAGAGAACAATAAACTCCTACCAAATCAGATATCCAGAGACACAGTGTGTCAAGACCTCATCACTGAAGCAGACCTAAAATGAACCCAACCTGGCTCAGGGAAATTTGTGGAAGAGGGGGTGGAAACAATGTCAGAGCCACACGTTGGGACAGGATACACAGAGACATTCCCTTCTACCCATATCTGAGGGCTAACCTCACAATGCATGACCCATATACCTCAATAAAGAGGGGCCAGGGAGAGGGGGTAGGATAGGGAGGAGGCTAACAATGGTACCAACTTGACTGTATTCACTGGGTACAAAACTAATTAATAATAATAAAACAATGCATGAAGAACAGCAATGAATGAAGCACTCTGTAGGTTTCTTTCACTTTGTTTCAAGTGATCCTGAAGTCTCATTCCAAACTGGGAGCTTATGGTTTAAGATTCCTTTCCTGAGGGAAATTTCAAATATTATTTGTATAACAAAGATAGTCTTATAAGATATAACTTGATGAACTGTTCATTTTCGATTTACTTTTCTATGGGTAATATGCTATGAGTGTGCAGTGTGGTGTATGAATGCATGTATGTACATGTCATAACCCATACATTCACCTGAAGAGGAGGTGGCTGGAGCCAAATGCTGTGTGTCCCACTCCTCTCCCTCGTCTTGTTCTGAGTCAAAGTCTCCTTTTTGATTCCAGAGCTTGTGTGCTCTTGGGATTCTCTAGTCTGTGTTCCTCTGTAAGACTGGGTTTGAGACACATGCAGCTATGTCTAATTGTTTACATGAGATCTAGGTATTTGTGCTCTGGTGGTCTCAGGTCCCCTCAGGCCCTCATGCTTACACTATAACAGAACTAACTTATTAGTTTTCTCTCCACCCTAACCTTCTACTTATCTCTTATAGATAAATTTGAAAGATAAAGGGATAAACACATTAGCTCAGACATGGATTTATATAGCTGATAGAACAGGGTCTTCCTAGCTAGGAGTTAAATGTTAATCACCTGACTCATGCTGTTCCTTATTTATAGAATGGTGGTTATTCTAATATGAGATAGAATGCCATCACTCCTTTCATAAATGGCTATGAGAATTAAAAGAGATAGACACATCCCATGTGTATACATCTAGTGAATTTCCAATTCTAGGCTGTGTGTTTTACTCAAAGTTTATGGATCAATTTATTTATTTATTCAGTTTAAATTATCAAATGTAGATTACTATAGTAGTCATTGTGAAGACTAAACATCTTACACATATATAGTTCTTTGACTAATGCCCGGTGAATGTAGAGATTGTGATGATTATGAGAGTGGAGAAACTAGCATGTAGTAATCACAATTAATTGTGGCCATTAATTTGAATAACCTGAAAATTAAAATTAGTTTTCAACTTCCAAAGCTACTTTTATTCATTTGTTGTTCACTGACTACAAACAAATAATGAAAAATAATTATGAAATTATAAGAATAATTTGCATAACTCATGGTCTTACCAAATAGTTTGAGAGTTTTTCTTGTCTTCCTTCATTTCTGTGCTCTGTTATTTCTTTCTGAATAGGTATGGTATAACTATTTGACACTTATCTTTGCAATGCTCATTAGAATATGTAAAAAGAAGAGTAAAGCAGATAATTTGGACTAGGAATACCAACATTTAGTACATAGACCACTTCTGTCACTCTAGAAAGTCTTGTCAGGGATTAGTTTTGGAATCTTGCCAATTATATTTTCATTACTTCTGCTTTTCAAATTCATCTTGTTGAAGGACTGTAAGAAAGTTTCTCTTCTCCTAGCCTTTTGTTTTCTCATGACCTTAAAGATTTTCATTTTACTGCCATGTTTTCTGCCATGTTTCTCCTTTCTGCAACAGCCATTTCAAATGGAAAGACTCCATCACCATGTCCCTGGAATCTCAGACGAGCATTTAGGCTGAGCCAGCTCATAGACTATTGACCCATTAGGGTGCCTGGTCTTAGGTCTGCTATATAGGACAGTCCAAAGACCTAATGTGAGGAGAGGATTCAGACCACACAGGTTAGGTGGTGTGGTGGAGTCTGCATTTGTTCCATAAAATACAAGTCATAGATAGTCTTTCACCTTGAGGGATATGTTAAGTTCAAATTGCACATGCCACTTGAGGTGTGTATGCAATTTCTTTTACAAATATGTACACTGTCTTCTATTTCAAATGCAAGAAAGATCTTATCTGTTTTTGACGATCAAGGAGAATTTTCTCAGGTCTTTAAGCCAGAGTTTGAAGAATGAGAAAGATTCAGGAAAAAGTTTGTATAAGGAAGTCATTTTAGTTTATATACATATGCATGAACCATAGCAAAGCGGTGTAGCAGAGTGTTGGAGTGTACATGTGCATGCATGTTGTGTGCATGTATATGTGCACTGTATTGCAATTAGCTTAATACCACCAGATATCAAGAATGTTGGATCACTGATGTGAGAACAAAAAGAGAAGGAGAAAAGATGGGCCTTAGCCTGCAGACAATGTGTAAAGAAGATGTGAGAAATCTTGCATAGGGATGTCTAGCCTTTAAGAGCAGAAGAAAGGAAGAGGGGACCCACTTTCCGTAATGATTTCCATTCATCTCTCAAGCAATTCAGGGGTTTGTTTGCTGTAAGAATGGGTACCCATCAATTAAAACCTTGAGAAAGTCAAAAGTTGTAGATTTATAAAACTCATTAAGGACACTAAGAAAAAATATGTATAAATAAAAATGCATTATGATCAAATACTGACCAAGAGAAAATAAAATAGCAGGAAGCATAAAAGGGTCCATTTAAGACTTTTTGCAGTGAACTGATTGACAGCATAGAGAAGACGGAGTTAGTGAGTGAGTGAGTGAGTTCCACCATCATTGTCTCCTTATTTCCTGACTTCAGAAGAAATGAATCAGATTACAACTTAAACCTATCTCCATGCTCCCTACAAGCAAGCTCAAGTTAGCATTTTGCTTTTTGTAAAAGAGTATGTGCCGAGTTTCAGTATTAATGACTCAGGTGGTCAAGTAACACTGACATTCAGGCTGGCAAGGTTTATGGAAAGAGCTGGTCAGGGGCAGCAGGAAGCTTATTTCAGGATAGTGTGTGATCTCATCTACACGGTTAACTTTATGAATTTGAAGAAGGCACCAAGGAAGAGATTTTGTGGTGATTATATGAGCTTCATAGGTTGACTGGTATAAAAACATAGCAGGGATTTTGTTCTAAGTTTGAGTTAAAGATTTAAACATCATAAGGAGGCTGCAGGTGACAGAACTGTGTTCACTTTGCTTCCTGTCTCACAAACTAGCACAGTGTGTTATGGTATCTGTCACTAACTTGACTTTTGTTTAAGGTCTACTGGCTATGCACTGCCTTCTCTTTCACTCCAGCATCTCTGTGAAACAGCATTGTACCCTGTAAACCCTCAACAAGCAAATTTGGAGACTGTGAGCTTTTAATCTCTTTGGAATAAGTGAGAGAAATTACATTTAATGTTTGTGTAATTCCTTGAGCCAGGTTGAGGAGGGAGTGCTTCTAGCTGTGGTTGATTTGCTGAAGTATTGGATGAGAAGACTGTGGAGAAAGAGCCAAGAACACAGACTCAGTGGATAAAACACTTGCCTTGTAAACATGAGTACTTGAGTTTAGATTCCCCAGACTCTGTGTATAAAGCTGGAAGCTATGAGCTCTGACAGGCTTCTGTAATCCTGGCAGGCCTATGGCAGGTTGGGAGGTAACAACAGGAGAATCCTCCTAATGCTCATAGAACAGCCCGGCAAATACAGCAGTGAACAGAGATCCTGCTTCAAACATTGTGGAAGAAGAGGGAGGACTACTACTTGAGAGTTGCCGTCTGACCTCCACAAGTGCTCCATGTCACATCTGTGCCTGCACTCACAAACCTGAACACATGTGCATGCACAAACCACACCACACTCCTCCCAAAAAAGACTCAGAAGCCAGGTGTGGTGGTACATGCCTTTTAACCTCAGCACTGAGGAGATAGAGTAATAGGATCCCTGTTAGTTCAAGGCCAGCATTGGTACTACAGAGTATGTTCCAGATCTGCCTAGGCTAGAATGAGACCCTACTAGAAAATAAATAAATAACTAAGTAAATAAGTAAATAAATAAATAAATAAAAAGACTCACAGCAGACAAATAGATTTTCATTGCTCCTTTGCTAACCTTTGTCTCTGTTACAAAGGTTTCCATGGTACTAGACGGGATGAAGAAACACACAACCTTACTTTGTAAGAAGAGAGATTTAGAAAATGGAAAGAAAACAGTCCTGACCCAAACAGCATGCCAGATGCCATGTTAACACTAAGATTTCCAATATAACATACCTTGGCCAGAGTCCTTTCAGGTTTTTCTGTGTAATCCTGGGACCCTTGGGGACACAGCTATTCAGCAGTCATCTTTTATAGAAATTATGATTTCTAGGTACAGGATTTTTAGGGAACAGAGGCCTATTTGCAGCTAAAAGAAGGATTCAGAAGTAAAGCTTACCAGCATTTAAGCTGTGAAACATTCCCCCCTCTCCCTGTTTGCTTTCAAGTAAGTCATTACTGGCTGGTCAAAATAGCCTTTGCATACCTGGATGCGTCCCTGGGAGGAAACTGCTTCTCTGGGCCCAGAGCTGGATCAGTGGGGCAGACTGCTCTTGGAAGCATGACTTCTCCCCTCAGTGTTCCTGTCCGTCATCATAACGGTCTACATCTTTGGTATGTGGAAGACTGTAATCACCGGATTCTACAACGGACATAACCGAGGCTCAGGGAAGGGTTAGTTACACATCTTGCCCTCCTGGACGCTGGCAATGGAGTGTCTGTTCTTCGATGTAGCTCTTTCCCTGCACAGCCTGGGTCCCTAACTTGGAAGAGTGTTTGTCCTAGACTTCCTGAGGTGTGTTCTCTGTGCCTGCAGGCCTCCCACTTTTCTGTCACTGACCACAATTCTTGCTGGTCACCATCATAGTCTCTAAGAGGCTGAGCTCTTTTCTTTCTTGACACCAGCACACGTCTGTGTGTGTGTGTGTCGAGGGACCAAGATGTCCCAAGATGACCTCGAGGGCCCCCGCCAGCTGCACGCGGGTGCCGGGCTCTTCTGCTTGACCTGCCCTCACGGGACCCCCAAGCCTGCTTAGTCGCGTGTCCCCTGGCAATCTGCGCAGGAAAACAGTGCAAACAGGGCCAGCTCCAGCACCCTGCTGCCACCTAGGGAGCGGATGCGGCGTCCTCTGCTGCTGGAGCCAGGATGCGCTGGACCGCGGGGGCTGGGCTGGGCGCCTCCAGCCTCTCCAGGTCCCTGGCTCCATCGGGTCCAGTCCCCAGCCTGAGAGTGCACCAGAGGACCCCTCCGGAGCCACCTGACAGGAGGCTCTGCCAAGATAGAAGCCACAATCACAAGCGCAAGAAGAAGCAGGACACACACAGTGAGAAGAAAGAAAGCGAGGCAGAATAAACAGCTAGGGAGACAGGAGCAAACCCAGCCCGAAGACACAAAGAGGGAAGGTCCTCCCGCCAACCCGCGGTGCCCTCCTCACGTGCGCTGCGCAGGGAATGGCAGCTTGTCTCACAGAGCTCAGTGAGTTCCGCAGCGCCCAGCTACTTTATTTTTCATCTATAATTCTCAAGGCTTCCTCTTGGAGGGGGGAGGGGCACGATGTGATGTTGACTTAGTAAATATTGCATAGAAAATCTGGAAAGAAGACTCCTGGGAGTTAACAGTACTGTTTCACGTGAAGGTATAAGCATGTCTGTTCTGCACACAGAACAATGGGACTTTCCGAGGGAAGGGGAGTGGGCTCATTGTAAGAGGAAGGAGGAGGGGGCGTGGGCAGAGGGACCAGAGCTGCTGCGGACAGGGAGGCCCTGCTGAGAGAAACTTCAAATCAAATTCTTCCTGAAAGAAAGTGTTATTAAAAGTAACTTTAATCCTTCCAGCCAGACGGCTCATAAAAGCACGCGATTAAGCCAAACAAACGACAGGCGCATTTTCTCCCCTGCCTGTTTTTCCCTTCTGAGGATAATTACCACGAGCTGGTCTCTGGTTCTGAGCAAATAGAAGCGGAGCTTTGATAGGTGCGGGATTATCCTCCTCTCCTTGCCTCATCCTTTCCCACCATCCCACCCCAAGTCCCTCAGCCCTGCTACCAACCAGCCTGCCTGCGAACCCAGCTAAGAACAAAGAGGCGAATTTCAACATTTCCTCTTTGTGCAAGGTTAATTGAATTTTTTTTAAGTCACTTTTCAAATGTCATATTAAACCTACCACTGCATCAATTTTCTTTTTGGTTGCCATCTCTGTAGACAAAGGAAAAGTGTTTGGGGATGGCGTGGAGGCCAAGGGAGTATGGCACAAGGAAGAAAAAGAGGAAGAAAGCAGTGAAGGGATGAAAAAAAAAAATCACAGATATGCTCAGACTTTGATGGCAGATACGCTAATGTGAGGTGGAAAGTTGATTCTTAGAATGTCCTCAGTCAAATGCTTTCTGTCTAGAGACAGATTGGCATCCTCAACCTAGGGAGATCAAGTTTCCAAGTTGTCACGTTTGAACTAGATAGATCACAATGATTGTCTGGAGTTCGTTTGCAGAGGCTGGAAGCCCTGGCGCGCCCATTCTCTTTCTCTCCCTCTATCTGCCTTTCTCTCTGTGTCTGTCGCTCTCAAATAAATAAATAAATAAATAAAACTTTAAAAAATCTTAAAGGGTAATATATTCAACGGACCACACTCATTCCTCCTATCAACATTTTACACTCCCCTCATATATGTACACATGTACACAAGAGTGGTAAGTGGACACACACACACACACACACACACACACACACACACAGCCCTATCATATCAGACTGATGAGCTTTAGTCCCCTGGCATTTTGGAAACTTCAGTGTGAAGTTCAAGGTCCTGGCACATTAGTTTTGCTGTGCCCCATGACTGTTCTCTGTTTCACTTTCCTTCCTGGGACCCAATTTCATCATCTATTAAATGAGGAAGCATATTTGTATCATGAACTTATTGCTCAGAATATATGAGATGCTCTAATAGAACAAGCAGAATATTTTTTATGGATGTGTCTGTAGATGTATGAAAGTTTGTGTGTACATGTGTGCATTTGTATGGAGGCCAGATAACAATCTAACATGTGCAATTCTTAGGCACTGTCTGTCTGCTTTGAGAAAAACGTCTTCCATTGGCCTTGAGCTTACTAAGTAGGCCAGAGTGGCTGGCTAGTAAGCCCCAGTTTATCCCCCTATTTCCACTTACCCAGCACTGGGACTATAATTGTGGGCCACCATTTTTGACATTTTTCTGGTTTTAGGTATGCAACTCACATCTTTAGCTGCAAAACAATCATTTTACTGACTGAGATATCCCTCCAGCCCCTACACATATGATTTACCCCATCCTTGTGTTCCCTTGGTCTATACTCAAATGAGGTGAACTTACCTGGACAGGTTTCTGGAGCCAGTACCTGGTGATGTTCTTTTGACAACACTGAGTTTAGCAGAGTGGCTCCCTGGAAGGATGCTCTGAGGCAAGGGTTATCATTATTTGCCTGTGTCTCTTCTATGCTTCCTGCTCCCTTCTTCCCTCATTCACTTGAACCCCTCAAATCCACTTGCCCTCTGCCCAGTCACTTTAGACTTTATGTTTATTATCTTCCACCTTGCTTTCTAGGTGTCATGCTGGGGAGGTGTACCCCCACCCTCTTAAACCTACTCAGTAAATCATGGTAGGCTTGCTAGCAGGAAATATTTGATTTACTACAGACTTAACTTTTTAATATATCGACAAATAACTTTATACCTAAATAAAACCAAGCGGAGAAGCAGATTTGTGGGATAAATTCATCCTCAGATAACCTACCTGCATAAGCCAGGTCCTAAACCTTCTTTCATTTCTGCAATATTATAATATTTTAGTGATAACAGATGTGTCTATCAACCTGAAAAGAAGGGTAGTTGGTAAGAAACTGGTAACTGTCTAAGCTCATTAGAATGTTTATATGAAGAAAGACCCTCAACTACATTCACCATCTAGTTCTTGTCACAATTCTCCTGGTAGCAATTTTTTCAATGATAAATTTAAATAGATGAAAGCAATGGCTTATTCCTTTGGTTGTCTAGTAGCTCATGCCCGTATGAATGTACACTAGGCCCTTGTTAGTTTCAAATCATGTCTAAAATGTCTTGCTTGGTGTCCAGGTTTTCTTAGCACATCTAGATGCATTTAACTACATCTTCATGTAGTATTTTTCCTTATAAGAATGTCTGTCTTAGTCCATCCAGGCTTTTCTAACAAAATGTCTGAGGTTGGGTGACTTACAAGCTGTGAATTGATTTCTCACACTTGTAGAACCTGTGAGGTCCAAGGTTGAGGTGCCACAGATTTAGCATCTTACATGGGTTCACTCACTTCTTCATAGAAGATAACGTCAACTAGTAGAAACAGCAGAAAAAAAAATCATCTTGGAAATCATTTTTTTTAGAGTGAGCAACTAGATAATATGTATGTGTAGTGACAGGAATGCCTGAGAACTTGGTTTTCTAAGAATTGAATCTTTTCCTGACCCCACCTGTTATCCTCTCTATAATTATGGGCAAAGAATTAAATCTTTTTGATATAAGAATACCTCAGAGATATTACGACTGCTGTTCCTGACAATCATGTAAATCTAATATCACGATAAATCCACATACACTGTTATGCTTATATCACAATATAGTCTACTAATATGTAATATTATTATGCCTAAAATGTTCATATATTAAGGTAAAAATTACTAATTTACTATGTAGTTTGTTTGTGTGGGGAGGCTGACAAAAGATCTTGCATCAATCATTATTTCTTTTGACTTATCCCATAATGGTTGAAGAAGCCTTGGGTGGCCATGACAATTTCTCAAACAAGCTAATCACAACATATATCATATTGTCTGATACTTCCTTTCACAAAGAATATTTCTTCATAGTATAACATGTTCATGTTATTGCAATTGAAAGTCCTTCAAAACTTAAGTCAAACATCTTATACTCTCTGTTGCTGCATTCTTTATTACCTTCATGGAATACTCTTATTCCTCCATTGTCATTCAGGCAATGCTCATAGTATCTTCAGTCAGCAGTGTGTTTCAAATAAAGGCAACACTTTTATTCCTCATCCATCTGCAGTCACTCTTCATTGGCTAAAATTGTGTCCTAAGAATGCAATTTCAAAGTCCTCTTCTACTTGGAGTTCTAGTACTATTCTCAACACATTGCAGTTGTTTCTTCCACTCATATCTTCAACCCCTGAAAATCATCCACAAGGAGTTTTGGAATCAACTAGTCCTTAAATTCTTATAAGGTTCACCCTCCTGGATAAATCACAAATGTTCTTAATGGCAAATAGTATAGGGAAATAAATTCCAATAAATTTTCAACCATTTTGTTCAGGCCTATTACATATATCAGTATTCCAGGTAGAGTCTTACAAGACATGTTGCATCAATAATGACTCAAAAGTAAAGATTACCTCTTGAACCATTAGCTGCAGAATACATGCTGTGCAGCAGCCATGAGAACCACACAAATTTCATTCTACAGCACAATCAGAGCTCTTATGTAGCCAGAGGCATTATTAATGTGCAGTACTAACTTGAGAAGAATCTGTCTTGTTGTTTCTAAGAAGGTACTCTCAACAGAGAGCTTAACATGCTCATGACTCCATATTGCAAGTAAATACACTATTAGTCACCATTGGGCATGGTAGATGCAGCTAAATTTTCAAGAACTTGCAGGTTTTCAGAAGGATGAATGAACATCAATTTCAATCAGTTACCATGTTGTTTAGTCCTCAATAAGAAAATTTAGCTTGCTCCCCGAAACCAGCACTGACTTCCCTCTCTATCTAAGAAAGGCCTGAGTGTTTTCCTTCTTTGAACGACTATTGTTTTATTCACAGGGATGAATTGTTATTTTGGGCAGTCACCTCCAGCTCTGGTCTTTGCTGGGCCTTCTGGGTAACAAGCTGCAGTTTCTTTATCATCACATATTCTTCACATGTGTTTGTATGTTATGGAGAAAGCTTCTTTCCAGAATCTCAGGATCCAACCTCCATGAGGTCAAAACTTTATTCTTCAGCTTCCTCACCTACTGCAGACTTCATCGAGTTGAAGAAAGCCAACATGTTAGAGATGAGGCTATTATTTCTATATTAACAAGAAGGGTATTTAATATATTTTTTATCATTTGTGTGTTTTTCGTGGAAAGCATTTTACATTTCATTCAATAGTGTTTTCTTTACATTCATAATTCATTTATTATTTTAACCTTTTTATTTTATTGTTTCAACTCTGCTGCCAGAGTTCTAACCTTTATCGTATCTCAATTTCAAAATGCTTTTGACAATAAGCTAAAACATTTAAATCGTTTGATTTAGTGTGAGAGAGATAGGAGTCTCCTTTTCATTTGATAAGTTGAAATCCAACAATGAGTATTACTATAACCTGGATTTAAGACACAGCTTTAGGTATGGTTCAGATGAATCAATATCTGTGAGATGTCCAAGGAAAAGTTCCTACAAATTGTAACTAGAAGTCAGCATTTACTGCGGTGTTCAATTTAGTAATCCATCTGGATATACCAAAGTGTGGTCCATGGTGATGTGTTGTTGTTGTTGCTGAAGTTTTGAAGAAAGGAGCTGCCTCACTGTTATTCTGTATCTTTTGAACAATAAAAGCTAGAGGATAGAGTTTTCCATATGACAAATAAGTTTTCTTGTATTTCAGTGGTGCATGTATAGGGTAACAGTCACAGGAAAGATGGACACAACTATTACAATGTCTGGAAGTGGAGGAGTTGTGCATCTTCTTCACAGCCCCTTCTTGTTCCTTCCTGCCATCCTTCTGGTAAATACTTATCCATCTCACTCTTCCTTGATAGTGTTATCTGAAATATTCAAAATTATTGTTTAATCCATCCCAGTGTTTAGTCTTCCATTTCAAGACTTCTGCCTAACACTGAGTTAATGCTTGGTTATGTCAGAGTTTGAAGCTTTGTGTGCAGCACTGGGTGGGATGGGACATATCACTTACATCTGGGACACAACATTGACACCTGGAACGCATCGCTGACACTTGGGCCACAACACTGACACCTGAAATACATCCACACAACACTGAGACCTGAAAGACATCACCAACACCTGGGACACATCATTGGCACTTGGCCTCACTTGGATTTTCAGATGCTCCTAGAGGACATGAGAATTTCTGAAAGCCTTGACAGTGTAGTCTAAGAGATGTTTGGGGTATAATGGTGGATTTGGGAGGCAAAAAGTATATTTAAATCATTTGCAAAGTTCATCTGGGAAGCCTGGATAGTTAGCATTAACTCTCAAAATCTTGATGTTCTAGCACCAATCCCATCACATGGGGCGCACTTTACCTTTGACAGAGTTCTTTCTGTCCTTCCTATGACCATCTTTTCTTTGCCAGTGAACTGAGGTAAATAAATGTGAAATTGAATGTGTATTTGTTTCTGGATTTTGAATTACAATCACTGGTTTTAGAGTGAAAAACTTGGTATGACCCTGTTTAGGTCATTGTTGCTTCAACTGCAGTACATGGAAGGACATCGGGCTCTCTTGGGGTCTGTTTAGACATAAAACCTAACCATTGATTCAGAATCTCTTGGAACACTGAGGGCACCATATCTGAATAAGTGCTCAAGGTGATTGTGATTGTAAAAATAGTCTACAATCATGGCTTCAGGCTATCGAATCAGAAATAAACATATTGTCTAAAAGCCTCGTCTTATGGATAGAAGTTCCTACATTAAAAGCAACAAAATCGTAAGAAGAAAATTTAATGCAAAATTTTATTGAGCAAATATCTGCTCTAATGTTATTTCTTTCTTCGGATCTTCTTCTCTTTACTACCTGCTATGGAGTATATAAGCCTCTGCTTTCACTCTGTTTATCTTTCTCCCCCCAACCAAAAACAATATATATATTCAGTTGATTCCAGAATGACAATAAATTAGAAGACATGGTAGTGTAAGAAAATATACACATATGCAGCAAGTACAGACAGAAGAGCTTGGGCCTGAGTAAGGACTAGGAGTATTTGATAGCCCTTCCCATCAAACATCTAGAAAATCTTAGAAAGATACTTTACCTTCATGCCAATTAGGTAAAGACCCAAAAAGGTGTCTGTCATTAAGAATGTCTTCTAATCTAACCTCCACTTATCACAAGAGAAACTAGAAGAAGCAGAAACAGTTCATTAAAAAAAGAAACCCCGGGCTGGAGAGATGGCTTAGCAGTTAAGCACTTGCCTGTGAAGCCTAAGGACCCCGGTTTGAGGCTCCATTCCCCAGAACCCATGTTATCCAGATGCACAAGGGGGCACATGCATCTGGAGTTCATTTGCAGTGGCTGGAGGCCCTGGCATGCCCATTCTCCCTCTCTCTCTCTCTCTCTCTCTCTCTCTCTCTCTCTCTCTCCCTCTTTCTCTGTCTATTGCTCTCAAATAAATAAATAAAAATAAACAAAATTAAAAAATAAATACATAAAAAGAAAAAGGAAGCCCTATTTCACTTTCAACTCTGGGTCTACTGAGCTCTCAAGCTGCTCCATTACCTGCATAGTGGGAAGGAAACACTGTTCCCCACTTACCTGAAGAAAGACACACAACCTTGGCCCAAATTGATTTAGTCATTGTCAGGGAAGCCCACTGGACAGAAGTCATGCATGGGGACTAACATTGGCTCAACAAGAAGGAAGGGCACAGGCTGTAGCATCACCATCACACCAGGGGACTGGTAGATTCTAAGGGAAACTGTTCTGCTTAATGGAACAACAGAGACAGATACTTAGCCAGTATTGCAATGAGGAAAATGGGTGGACATATTAGATGCCTATTTCCCACTAAGAATCAGAAAATGCTTTTAGATAATCTGCAGAAACTATGACAAGGAAATTTGTTAGAGACATTATAATTCTGTGAGCAGATGCTTCCAGAATTGTTTTTTAAGATAACTGTGAGTATATTATAAATAATTTTATAACACATTTTTAATTAACTATTCTCATTTCTTATACCCAGAAATATTTATAAAATGTTATAATTCATAGTGGCTATAAAGGGTCAGTTATGTGTAGTGCAATTATATAAATTAATATCTATTATGTGATAATTATGGGCTGAATAACTCATTGAGTCTCCTCCACAATTTATATGTTGAAATCAGAGTCCTCAGTGTCACATAATATAATGGTGTTTGGATATAGGGTTCTGAAAAAGATGATTAAGTAAAAAAGGAGGTCTTTAAGGTAAGTTTTAATTCAATAAAAGTGGTGTCCTTGTAAGAAAATGGTTGTAGGATGCAAAGTAGCATAATGGATGATTATATGGAGACATAAGGAGAATATGTATTACTAGATGTCATTACTAGTGAGGATACTGCCATCAGAAATAAGCAAGGTTGTCAACACTGTGATGTTGAACACCTATGAAGAAATAAATGGCATTCAAGTCATCAGGTGTGTGATTTATTATAAAAGCCCTTAAAGTTAATACAATGGTTAGTAGTTTTATAAAAAAACTATTTGATTTAATAAGTAACATGCATGTATCCTCATACTCAGATACTTATTGATGCTAATAATTATGTATTTAGAATAAATGTCTAGAGGTAGAAAAACAAGGTCAAAATTTATTAGTAGTTTTTAGGTCAGACTCTACTACTGACTACAAATTTATTTATATTTTGATTTGGGGTGGGGAGGGCTTCACTCTAATCCAGGCTGATCTAGAACTCACTATAGCCCAAGCTATCCTTAAACTCAAGCCAATTTTCCTGGTGCACCCTCTCAAGCATTGGGATCACAGGCATACATTATTCTCAAAAATTTAATTTTATGGTACATCAATCTAAAACCAAAAATGTAATCTTAACACTTAAATATAATATAGATGTTCTATGACATTAATATATTTACATATGAACATAGTAGTTTTATTTTTTTTTTAATTTTGTTGGCTTTAGTATTAGTTATATTAAATTAGTGAATTAGTCTTGGAGAGCTGACTTACTGGTGAAAGGCATTTACTCACAAAGCCTGTAGTTCTGGGTTGAATTTCCCAATACCTACAAAAGTCAGATCACACAAAGTGGCACATTAATTTAAATTATTAAATGGTAATTTTTATACCTGAATTTTATTCATGATACTGCCTTTTTTAAAAGAGTGTGTTCAATGGCTAGGTTCTCAGGATCCAAAAAAACCTGGATCTTCCCTGAATTGCAGAGTGAAGATTAGAAATTGAGCCATAGAAGTTTTAGTATGCTTCTGATGCCAAGAATTGCATACAGAATGACAGCTCCCGATCATTAGTACTTATGTGCAAGTTCATGGTCAGCTACTAGCTTGGTTGACTTTGAACCAACTATGAGGGTCCTAAAGTATGACTGGTCAACATGGCACTCACTGTCCATGAAGCTCATCAGGTGGCCTTGTTTTCACATCAGTGATGGCTCAGTGGAAGGAAAAACATGCCAAAGAAGAAACTTCCATGGTTATTCAGAATTTCCACAGCTCGGATTTCTTCACCAGGTTAGCTGTGGTAATAAGTATTGACCAATTCTGCACAGCAAGATAAAAAGGGAGGATGGAGAAAGCAAGAGATGAATAAAGGGAACATAAGGAAAGGAGGGAGGAGAGGAAGGGATGGGTAAGGGAGGAAGGAAAGAAGGAAGAAAGGAAGAGAAATAAAGAAAGGAGGGAAAATGGAAGAATTCTTCTATGTGCCTTTAGACCTAAAGAGATGACCTTGACATCCCAGGATTCCTTAACAATAATGCAGTAATGGAGGCTGTGTGTTTTATAAAAAAAAATAATAATAATAAGGTTATTCACCCTCAACTCCTGTAGTTTCAAGGACACAATACTAATATGAGTTTGATTTGAAATCAGCATAGAGAATGGATGGCATCACTATACTGGGAGTGTATAAGAGAAAGATCACACTGTCAGATAAAAAGTCATAACAAAGGGGAATGCTGGAAGTATTTCTTGTATATGAACCTTCTCATGAACTAACTCAAAGCTGCTGAGAATAGCATTAATCCCCATTGATCCAGAATTTTCCATTAGGTCTCACCTTGGGGAAACCCCAGATATTTTAATACTATAAAACCAGAGAACTAGTTCCAATACCAAAATTCCCAGGGATACACTGAAATGTTACCAGCCCATTTCACTGGTAAGAGTACATGGAATGTTATCACTGTCTTTCCAGTTACCAACATCTTCCCTCCTCACAAAGAACATAATCACCACAAGGTGAATATTACATTGCATTTTTCCAGGATATTGGCAAATATGAGAGCAAACAATTACTTTTTGTCAGCAACACTTCCTGAATTCTTTTCATGGATGCTAAATTAAAAAAAAAAATAAAAAGATAAAACAAGAATAAACAACAAATCTCTGTTTAAATAATGATATTCTCAGTTTTATATCCCACACTTCTTGTTTTATCCTGTCAGCACAGGTGCCCAATAACTCCTGAGAAGCTAGCTCTGGGGAATAAATTTTTTCTGGCCATTTGAGGAAAATAATTATGAATAATAGTAGTATTCACAATTATACACTTCTCATCTTCTATCTAGGCCAAAATCGGCAACCAGCAGTGTATAAATCATACTTATCTGAGTTTCTTTATCAGACATAAGCTTCTACTGCATGGTGCTTGCTGCAGTCCTGGCAACATAGATGATCATTATTAAAATAATATCTTATTGAATCCCAAAACAAAAAGCTGTTGCAGGTGAAAAGACACTGGCTGCAGGGGTGAAGTGCAAGATATAAGGAAGGATTCAAAGGAAGATCATGGGTGCCCTCAAACAATTCATGGGAGAAAGCAGTACCCTTGTGTGAATATAAATAGAGGCCCAGTGGAGGAGCAGCAGGCATCTGTCATGCTCCATGTAGGCCAAGAACCGAGAGAAGTATCCAATCACTAGTGCTTTCATTTTTGACCCTGCAGACCCACAGAGTCACAGGGAGTAAGCCTGTAGCCAGTGATAACCTCAGAGGCCATCACCACCATTTTGTCTCATGGTAGTTACTGAGACACACATATTTGTTCATTTCTTGGATTTGTGCTCTGGACTGTGACTGTCAGTAGCTAAAATGGCATTCACTCCTCACATCTAATTACCCAGTGAGTACAAGTTCCAAAAGCCTCACATTTTACAATCAATGGTTACTGATGACATTACATTGTCATGTTTGGACCACAGCATCTTATGCATATTTAAAAAGATTACCACAGATATAACAGCGGTGTCAACAAAAAGTAAGTCATTTTTGTTTTCATCCAGGTATATGTGGAATTCATATTCAATAAGTGACACTCGAATTTTAGATGGGGAAGAACACATTTTTAGTCAAAATAAGGAAATATATTTCTTGAAATTTGAGGCAACCTTCATATATAAGCAAGGTGTGAAATGTTGATACAACCTGACCACAGGTACAGTGGCAAGTTAAGCACAACAACATTTATTATTGTATGAAGTTTTCTCAGATTTTCTAAGACATGCAGCAGTCAAATTTCTCTCCAGTAGCTAAGAGGAGAACTTAATGGAAGAAACCTCTAGAAAACCAGTATACACTGGATACATTGGAGGAGAAATGAACACAAAATATTTTCTGGTAATAACAAGAATGAGATGGCTCCAAGTGGACTGTTTGGGAAATGAGTTATGGGATATAGATGCTATGTTAGGGACTGAAATTATGGGTTTTTTTCTATAAGTACTTTTCTTTGATGGCCTTGGTGTAGATAATGATGAAGATTTCATGGCTTATCTCTGCTGTAAGATGTCTAAAATGTGCTTTGTGTCCTCTGCCTGATTCTTTCTACTTTGTTCACCATTCTTGATTTCCTTAAGTAAGGGACTTCTTAAAAGGATGTGATGGTTTATAATGATTTTCAACTTGCAAAGACCTAGAATCATCTATGAATGAACCTACGGATAAGCATGCTATAAGGGTTGATCTTGATGAGGTTCATTGAAGTTGGAAGACGCACCTTAATTGTGGGTGGCACCATTCCATGGGCTGGGTCCTGGACTATATACAAAAGAGAGTAAGCAAAATGGCAGTGTTTATCTCTCTGCTCCTTCACTGTGGAATGACCATGAGAAGCTGTTCCACACCTCGGCTGTCATGCCATCCTCACCAGCATGAACTGGAATGCCAAATCACCACCTAAAATAAAGCCTTGCTTCCTTCCATTGTTTCTTGTCAGTTGTTTGGTCACAGGAACAACTAAATTTACCCATATGATTGTCTTTACCTAATTATCCTACTTGGAGTCCAAACAATTCAAGATGTTCTCCTAGAAGCCACAGATTTATGAATTTCCGAAGTGTTCTCTTTGTTATCATTCTCTGTGACTTAAATTTTCTGATGTGCCCTTTATGAATTTCAACTGTCTTCCAAACTGGTCCTTATGTATACTGTTGAACATGCAAACTCTAATATGCTTCTCCAGATATTCCTTCTCTCCCTTCCCACTTCTCCCTGAATTTGATAGTGAACAAGTCAAGTGACCCTCAGTTTGGGAGCTCTGTGAGTTGTTCAGCTTGTAGTGGACATGTCCCCTACATGTGTCCCACCAAACTTTTTTTTTTTTTAATTTATTTATTTGAGAGCGACAGACAGAGAGAGAAAGACAGATAGAGGGAGAGAGAGAATGGGCACGCCAGGGCTTCCAGCCTCTGCAAACGAACTCCAGACGTGTGCGCCCCCTTGTGCATCTGTGGGACCTGGGGAACCGAGCCTTGAACCGGGGTCCTTAGGCTTCACAGGCAAGTGCTTAACCGCTAAACCATCTCTCCAGCCCCCCACCAAACTTTTTATGTGTTTATTTTTTCTGGGAGACAATTTTCTACTTAATATCTCACCTCAGTGTAAAGTCACTCCAAATTGAAAAGGTTACCAAAACCCCAGTGTCTCTTGCATTCCCAATTTTGCTTAACTTCACCTGGTGTCTTTCTGTAGAACACTAGATTCTGTCCCCATGGCTTGTGACTTGGATATACATGTGCATATACTACCATGCCACAACACACAGACCACATCAAATTCACACACACATGCAAGCAAGAAGAAAAGAGAATAACCTTAATGAATCTTGAGTAGACAAGAGACCCAAGGAAGCCTGATCTCATTACAAGGTCATGTGCATGTGTTAGGGACCCTCGAAAGACAGTAGATCAGTGGGAGTGTGAGGGATGGAGAACTATGAACATCACAGATACACGTGTAGGGGAGGAGGTCCCCAGCATGTCAGAGGGAGTATGGAGGAAGGGGTCATTAGCATAACAGAGGGCAATGGGAATTTCAAGGAACACCTGTATGTTCTCTTGTTAATCATTCAACAAATTCAATGAGATCTTTTACATATTGGTCCTGGTGTGTATTAGAGAGATATCTACCAGTTCTGTCTTCATGGAATTTTTCAGTTTGGTATGGGGAAAAAATAGTAAACATCTGAATGATTATTTAATTTGAATTTTTTTTGTGTTTTATAAAAAAAAAATAGGTAACTATTTCAGAGTACAAACCAAGAGTTTCAACTGACAAGGGGTGGCCAGATGGACAAGAATCTTTAAGGAAGGTTAGCACGTGTGAGGCTTGCACAGGGTGCAAAGCTGTCAGAACCATAGATGAGGGTGGGTAGGATACAGGAGCTGTACAACAGGCTTTATCTGCTCAGCACAGAATGTAGAGGTGTGAGGGAAATACAGACATGACTAAAATTGCATGGCTTTGCTTCCCTTGTCACATTTCGTTTTCAAATTATATATAATATCTTCCTTTTAAATTATTTTTAGAGTAGCATGCAAAGTACTGGGTTCCATTGTGGCAAATTAATTCATACGTGTCATTAGACTTTGTTCTCATCTCTCTCTGCCTTCTCCTGTCCTCCCAGAGCTCCTTTCAAGCTGGTTTCCTTTCCCCATATCATCTCCCCCTTAACTTTTCTTTTTTAATTCTTTCCTTTTCTTCCCCCTTTACCCTTCCTTTCCCATCCTTCCCTTCCTTCTTCTTTCCTTCCCCTTTCCTCTTTTTCTGTCTTTTTTTTTTTTTTTGTAGAAACTGTATGGGCACATCATGTGTTGGTACCAGTTCCCTTATCCCTGTCCCCATTCCACTGAGGATCTTCCTCAGTGGGATTTCCAATATTCACCATGGAGTTGTGGGTTATGAGTAATGAGAGCAACAGTCAGTCATTGATGTGGGGGCATTTCTTTCTGGCAATTCATTCATCCCCCCAACCTGTGGCTCTTATATTCTTTCCACCACCCTCTCTCATAAACTTCTGTGAGACTTGGTGGGTATATCTTAAGACTAATTTAGTGGTGAGCTTTCAGCAACTTATGTATTTCTTTTTTGCTACATTTTGAGTATCCTCAGTGTCTGTTGTCATCACTGTGGTGCAGATTGTCAGGCTTGCCATTGAAGAAGCACTCTTGCTCACCTCACCCATTCCTCGTTGGTTTCACATGGGCTCTATCTGATTTAGAGGGGTGGCTCTTCTCATAATGGTAAGTCAGCTATCTTTTTCTTATCTTGATAGATTTTGTTTCTTTGTGGTTGTTGTTGGCTGCCTTTTGTAAAAGAAAAAACAGATTTTCCAATGGAGAATGAGATCAGCAACATATTTATCCTTTTTTTTTTTTTTTTTTTTTGGTTTTTCAAGGTAGGGTTTTACTCCAGCCCAGGCTGACCTGGAATTCACTATGGAGTCTCAGGGTGGCCTCGAACTCTCGGTGATCCTCCTACCTCTGCCTCCCAAGTGCTGGGATTAAAGGTGTGCTCAACCACGCCCGGCTTCATATCTATACTTTTAATTAGCAAAGGTATTTTCTTCCTCTTCTCCTCTTTCCTATGCCCCTACTCATCCTCTCAACCTGCACCATTCCACTCAGCACCCCACTACATCCCTTTCCATTTTCATGTCACCCTTTTTCCTTCAAGGTCTCTATTTGTTTGTTCTTGTTTTGGAATGATCTGATGGATGAGCCTGTGTCAATAAATATAATAGTAACCCATACCCGAATTCTACAATGTGTTTATTTACTTATATCTCCTAAACTATGGTAGTATATGAATTAAAAATTTGATATAGTCTGAATTATCAACAAGTAATGGAACTTCTTTAAGGAAGTGTTTGTATGTATATATGTGTATGAATGTATTGTTTAGTATATATGTAAGAATATGTCAGCATTACCTTTTACAAAGCTTTTACACTAAACAAGAGAATTACAGATATTTTCTCATTTTGCAATAAATCTGTAGAGAATATATTAAGGTTATTTTTATTTCAATAATTGTTTTAAAAATTTCATTGATATATTTTTGCGGGGTCAGGTTCCAGGCTGACATACACCAGCTTTAATTTCAGAGAATTAGCCAGTTCACCTTCTTCTTGGAGGCTGTGTGTCCAGGTATGTGGAGCGACATGTGGCTGACAGCTGAGGGATGCATCTTGAAAGAGTACTATCATGGCCTCACCTCCTCAGAACTTCTCTAAGGGAAACATGATCTTTTGCTGAAATCTGTCTGAAATGAAAGCACATTGCTTCTCTGTGAAACAGTAGAGTTGTCCAGAAAAATGTTGCAAAGTCATCCTGAGGCAATGTTGGCAAGCTCAATGCTATGTTCCTACACATCATGTCTGTGGGGCCATACTCATGATGTCCTCCAGACAATAGAGACAGGCTTCAGCAGCAGCTGCTGAGAAAAGTAGCAGGAAGTGTGAAAATTGCATGATGGGAAAGAAGGAGAAATGCTCTAAGGAGACAGAGAAGCAAAGATTCAGACAGTGTGACTCAACCAGATGGTTGGGCAAGCCCACTGGCAGATGGGCCAGCAGGGTACACAGGCATCAGGAACCGTACGGAGCCTTGGGATCCATGGTTGAAAGCCAACTTTTCTTGGTAAAGCAGAGAAAAAATGAGGAAGTTCTGGCTTTTGATTCTCTGTAGGGGATGAAAAAAATGAACAGGAAATGTCAGCATATCGGAAAATGCTGCTGCAGTTTCTATAAGGAACATAGGGTAAAGAGCTATGTGGACTGAGCACATTACCATTTCTATGATACAGCATGGGGTATGTTCTAATTCTCTTTCCGTTTCAGCAAGAAATATGTGTGTAATACTTACTAAATATTATAGGCAAGGGTAGGACAGGTAAGTTTCCTTACAGTTTCTCTGATTTGTAGGAATTAATGTTTGCTCTCAAAGAGAGATTTGCTAAGAAGTTTTTGAAATACCATAAATGAAGAACCCAGGAAAGTATAAAGTCCACTGGGAGTGCAGAGGAGAGACATTGGGAGGCTTTGAGGTAACCAAGGAAGTGTTTTTTCAGAAAGTAATAATACACTGAATTTTGTTACTTGAGGAGTCAAGTGGACAGAGAAAACGAATTGTGGATGGAAGAAAGAAGAAAAGCTTTAAAGTGAGTATTTCAAGCAAAAGGGAAAAATAATACCATTTGAAAATGTCTGATTGGAAGACAGTTTGTTGCAATAATTTAGAAAGACAGGATTTTCATTGTGTCTGATACACACTGATCAATGTGTAATTTGGTAAATAAATTGTAATTCAGTCCTTAAAATAGGGTCATTTGCTTTTGTAAACACATCCTTTTAAACTGGTATGTGTCATGGTGGTAGAATCTCAGGATCAAAAGGAATGCCTGATTTGAATTTTCTCAGATTTTCAGTGTTTTCTTCCTCCTTGTTGCCTTAGTCCTTGGCATCTTGACTCTTAATTTTTTTTCTCTGTCATTCTGTGACAATTTCTCTAAAGAAAGGCTCTCAAGAAATGAAATTTTTGCTTTGGACACAATCCAACTGATGTTTGAAGTATGCAATTATGCATTCTATATTGTATCTTAAACTAATTGACAATAGTTTAAAAAGTAATTAAAAATGGAAAGCCGCAAAATGGACTGAGAAGCAGAAGTATGATCTTTAAAAACCCCCTAAAATGCTTAAAGAATCCTACAATAGCCTTATATAAAAATAAACAATTGTCTAAAATAGTATAAAATGTTGAGATAGACATATAGAATCAAAGATACCCAAGTGTTCAAATACTTCCACTCAATGCTCATACTAGCAAAGTTTTGCCTCTTTCTGCCCTTTGTCATGGTGTTTCTTCCCTCTTCCTTGATTAAAGGGAGCAGGTGACATTTTGCAGGCAAAACTTTTGGATGGAAATGGTCCAAGAATGCCAAACTGAGTGCAAGAGTAGGGATGTGTCCATTTAGTCACTCTACCCCTATAAGCAGTAGGGTTTAGGTACACACAGCTCTGCATGTGGTCACAGGACTTAAAGCAATGCTTTTCTGAGCTGTTCTAAATGCCATTCACATTCACAACACTTTTTGTATCAGAAAGGCTGAAGTTAAAATTTATGGGAGTCTTAGTGAGGAATATCTAGGCATGAGGTAGGCTTCATTTTGTAAAAGGAACATATTAAAAATGAAGATGGGATGAATTCTTTGATCTGTGCTTGGAGCCCTAAAGAAACAAAAGTCCAAAAGGAAATAGGAAGTGTACAGGCTGAAGTGTTGTCACCAAACAAATAATCTGAAGGTGTGCCATTCAGTTCAACACACTTAAGATTTTAAATTAGTTTTCTTTATGTCATAATAGGTTTTATATTGCTACTAGAGTTTACAAAATTAAAACTTTAAGTCAGTGACATAAAAGCCAAAACTAACTTATTTAACTCTCTTTACAACTTATGGAAAGAAAAAAAAAAAAAACAAAAAAACAAAAAACAAAGCTCATTTATCCTTCAAATTTACACTGTTAACGAATGTTCAATTGTCTTGTCTTTGAATATTTTCCTTCTTTAATTTAAAAATCAAGGTTGACTATACATTATTTCCACATGCATAAACTCCAGAAAAATGGTCATAAAAGAAAAAAAACTTTCTATCATTCAGAGAGGTAGTTTCTTGATACTTTTGTGTCCATCAATAAAGTATAAATAAAATGAAGTTATGTACACCTCACTTCAGGATGTACAAATATGTAGCATTTCTCCTAGAATCTAGAAAAATTCTTATAGTAGATAGTGTGGCAGCCAATGAGGTAGCAGGGGAGTAAAGACAGAGAAGGGTGTTTTTGTGTTGTAGACCCTGCTGTAGGTCATCTGACCTCATGATTTTTTCCTGCACTTGACCCATTGCTAAAAATAAAGCCAACCTTGGCAGCTTCTCACACCAGCTCTGTATGCAACAAATAATCAACAGATCTACACTGCTGCTACAACATACACTATTATTGCTGGGGTTCAGCAGTTCTCCCCATTAAGTTCTACTTTTAGAATAATTGTGAAAAAAATGTAAAATCTCCACTAGTCCTGTAGACAATATATATTGTTAGTAGGAAAGTTTAGAAGTGAGGGTTAGTGTCAAGTCAAAGGGTAAATCAAATACCTTCATGAGGAAAAGACTTTCAAGAAAGATAGAGAGAACAAAGGATGTTGGCAAATGTGGCTTAAAATACACCTGCCCTTCCTTGCCTACGTTTTCATGAAGAGAAAACAAAAGTTGTTTTTACTCAACTAGGACTCAGGCCAGTGACTTCATCTTCAAATATAGCAATGCAAAAAAAATTACATTAGCATACTCATAATGACTTATTTTATGCATGTTTCAATGACAATGATTTAGGACAGAGCACCTTTCTTCTGAAGGTTCTAAACTTTCTCTTTCTTTATCCATCATCCCCTTAATGCCTCAAGCCATGAAATGCAGATCCAAAGCCAGAGTACCTTTTCTGAGAAGATTTTCAGTCTTGATCTCTGATTAAAAATCTCTGCTGTTTCTTATGGGAGGATACTGTGTATCTCATAGCCACCTGTGAACCTGGGTTTGTATTTGTGTTCATTTAAAAAGAAAAAAAAAAAATACTGAGCAAACCTTTCTTTTCACATTAAGCCTTCTGACCTTTATAGAAATAACAAAACAGTTATTCAAAGGACACGAGGATGGATTAAAGGTAACTTTCTATTTGCTAACATTCAAGCAGGGACTCACTTGCCTGACTTTCTCAGGGTTGCTCTGTGAGAATGTTTGCCAAACACTCAGTGTTCTCAGGAGGGAGTGGAATTATGATGATTTATTTTTAACATTAAATGTCTGGATATCAAAAATGTTGATATGTCAACAATAAGAAACAACATTAAAACACTTGAGATGGTCTCAAAGAAACCAAAAATTACTGGGGATGGGGGTGAGTTTTGAATCCTGAGTTCATGCTGAACCACAGTGTGGTTTGAGTTTGAGTAGAAGAGATTGTAAGAAATATTATGGATGTATGTGGGCAAACCAATGAATCAGTGCATTTTGAAGGTGGTGGCAGTAATGGTGGGCTGTCTTTCTCATTGTGTGTCCTCTTCAAAATTAGACAGAAATACTAAAGTGTCCAGGAAATAGGTTTGACAAGTCCTATTAACCCTTGAATTTGTTCTTGTGTTAATCCCTCTGTCTTATGTTTTCATTGCTGTTACCTTGGCCAATTGTTAGCACCTGTAATTGTCTCTTAACTGTTCATAGTGCTTGAGTGCTTCTTTTTACCTATTTACCTAATGTATCTATTTAAGACTTTTCTTTATTAGTTCATTTTATAAGTCATGGGACTCAACATTTCTACCCCTTTTAGTATAAATTTCATTCAACATTTAAGAGGCTTAAAGTATGATGCACTCTTCACTTTCCATGTAGCCTTTTCCTTTTATTTTCTGCATATAACTCATTTAGGAGAGAGAGTTGGCTCACAAGCATCAGTTAAATACTCTCACTTTTTTGGCTCTACGTTGTTCATGATATAAGCCTCACTTCTCTGTACTTCTTATTGTGCTTCCCTACACATACATAGAAAACATCACTTTGATGGAGTAAACTTCAGTAAAGTTTCCAAGGAGGAAAAGGCATAGATTCTATATCTCAGAATTTCATTTTCTTTTTTATGTTAAAAATCACATTTGAATGGTAACTCCATGTTCACTAGGTTAAAATGCTCAGATATATATTAAATACATGATTTTAACATGACACATTTAACCATAAGTAATCTTAATTACCATCCTTAGATTCATATACAATAGATCACATTGTGAAAGAACAGTACATATACAAAACTCTTGCCTGCCACACAATAGAGGGGGGAAACAAAAACCATTGAGTTGAGAACAGAGATGTGATAAAGCCCATGCTAGCCTATTTTGGGGAGACTGTTAATGTTATTTACAAAGGCATACAACCATACATTATTTTGGCAAAGTTCCATAGAACATAAATGTCCTAGATCTTAACTTCTAATTTCTAAATGAAGAGATCTGAATCATACTCTCAAAATTTCCTCTACGAGAATCATTCTTTAAATCTGCAAATGTAAGGCTCATGAAGAATAAAAAGTCTTTTATGCCTTAACTGCTTTAAGGAGTATAATTAATTCTGACTATTTCATATTATGTTATCATATGCTCTTATTATTATCATTAAGATCTAAAATCTATAGAATTTAGTCTTGCTAGGTGAACATCGCATTTTTCAATAAATTTAAATTCTACTGATATAAATTTGTCTGTACAAATTTTTAGCAGATGTGTATGTGTCTGTATATAATCTTGGAAGGCTAATTTCAAGCTATATTGAGAGCTTTGAATACATATTTGTCAGACAAATAGATGATAAACATTAAATAAGAAAAGGTTATCAGTGCTTAAATTATTCTTAGAATTTCTGCCCCCTTTTAAAATCATATATTTAAGAGCTTGTGTGGTGGCTTGTATGCAAATGACTTCATAGGCTCAAGTATTTTTGATTAAACTTCCTACTCAGTTTTTCACAGGTAAAGCCCTGTTAGAGCAGGTGTGTCAGTGGAGGCACATCTTGAATTTAGCATACAGTATGTTCAGAGTCAGCTAGGGCTTGCTGGTATTCATTGTTTTCTCTGACTTGTTTATACAGCTAGAGCTGTATAAACAAGTGAATCCACTTGATTCTTCATGAAGGAGCATCCCTTGGACTCTATAAGCCTGAGATAAACCCTTTTCTCTGATAAGCTGTTTATGGTTGGGTGTTTATCACAATAATGAGAAGTTAACTGCAGCATATCAGTACCAGAAGAGGGATTGTAGCTCCAATGAATCTGATCATGAGGTATTTGATCATTTAAAATATATTTATGGAAGTATTGATAGTTTTGTTCTGAGGTAGGGTCTTTCTCTAGCCCTGGCTGATCTGTAATTCACTCTGTAGTCTCAGAGTGGCCTTGAACTCTTGGTGATCCTCCTACTTCTGACTCTAGAGTCCTGGGATTAAAGGTATGTACCATCATGCCTGGCTAGTATTTGATAATTTGTACTGGAGTACTTTGAAGTGTTGTAAACAGAGTTATATGGGATATTTGGGGAGACTGAGAATTATATATGCAGAGAGAATTATGCACTGTGAAGATTTAGCTTATGAAGTTTCAAAGATGAACAAGAGAACTTTATTGAAACTGAGCTACTGGCAGAAAGGCTGGCTACATTCTGCCCTGTATCTTGAGAATTTGAGAAAAGTTTAATTTAAAAATAATAGACTGGTGTGCTTGGCATAAGTATAGCACAGAAATATATAAAAGTTGAACAGTTTATCTTGGGAACCATTCAAACATATTTGAAGATATAGCTTTATACATAGACTTGTTTAGAGTTAAGCTGCAATTGTTAAAGATAGTGAAGTTTGGGCAATTGTTCTGCATTGTGACAATGATAAAGATGTCCTCAGGGTGAAAACCACTCTATGGAGGACAGGATTGAAGGAAGGCTAGTGAAGGATTATCCTGAATCTTCAAGGTCAAGCTTTATGGACCCTGGATTTATATATTTGGCTATGCTGCCTACCTGGTACTGGTTTTGAATTTTAAAAACTCTAAATGATTAATTATGTAATTTTTTTAAATTCATAGCTGGGTCTGTTATATTATGTCAATAGCATCCCTGACTGTTGTTTTAGCAAGATTTAACTCAATCTTTGTTATATTTATCAATTTCATGAATTATCTATGATATAATCCAGAGAGGTGGAAGGGAAGGATGGGACAGGAATCACTAAATAAAAGATTGACAAGCTTATAAGAGGAAAGATGTGACAGACAGCTGAGTAGATCAAGGAAAACAAACATTCAGATTGTAATTAATCAGACCAATTTTTCCTAAATACCACACTACGTATTAATGTATTACAAAGTTGTGCTTCAGTACATGCGTACATGTACTGATCAATACAGTGGGTAAAATGTAAGGACACTTTTAGGTAACATACTACAAAAATGGGTACAAAGCGTTATATAATTAAAACTTTTCCCAGTAGTAAGAAATGCTATTTTTCTCAATGTCACTTGTAGACATTTCCAACGTGTTGCTTTTAGCAAACATATTTCTCTATCATTGACAAATAGAACAATTATTAATTTTGCCATCATTACCAGGGTCTACAATATTGCTGATTACAGTCATCTTTGTGTCATTATTTCTGGGAAATCTTTGATTGCTCAGCTGATTGTATACTCGTTTTCTACAGTGTCCTATAAAATGTTTCTTGTAAAGTTACAAGTGACATCTACTGGTATGTATCAGGCACTTGAACAATAATATTCTTGTGATTTATTTACCCACAGACAACATACTAATTTTAAATTCAAGTTACTCTTTGTTCTTTTGTAATACTTTTCATGGTGATGACCACAGAAATGGTGATTCATGTATGCCTTCTGAATGGTCATACCCTGTTTTGGGAATAAGCCAATGCATGTACAGAATAAGGTGAGAAGGAATGGATGTGTCATGAAGTTTGAGAAAAATTTCCCTTGCAAATTGATGGTACTAGTTTAAAAAAACCAAATCATGACTAATTTCCTCTTAAAGAACACTTGCTGGAAATTGAATGAATGCGAGTTGGGATCTTAGGTCTAACTTCCTTCAATCAGAGGAAGCATTAAAGCAAATATTCTTAAGTAAGCACTCATCGTCTCATCAAACAAAGCTGGCTTACTCAAAGTTCGGAAAGGCTGTCTTTCCAAATCCTGGCTCCAGCTCTTGACTAATGTGGGATGCTCTTGCTGATCCTATTGAGGCTGTAAGAATCTCCTATTTCCTTTCATTTTCAGGTTTGTAGCTCTATTTCTAAGCCACAAGTGCTTTGCTAAATGAATCATTGATTGGGGAAATCTAAAGTGACCTCCACTTGTTCTCAAGCTCTCGCTCAACTAGGAAAGTGGCCAAATCTTCCAAACCTTGAGTAGAGATTTTCTAAAGGTATAGCGACAGGAAGTGCGTGTGTTTATGTGTATATTTGTGTATGTGTGTGTGTGTGTGTGTGTTTTCTTTGCTCAGTAGTGTTATCCTTTCTATACTTAGTATAACTTGCTCTTACGTACAGAGGCAAAAAGTACCTTTGGACTCTCTGCTAACAGGTTAAACGATATAATTCTGACTAAGGGTATTATCGCTGATGTGGCATCAGGCTTGATATTGGCCTTTATGAACATCTACACACTATTAAATTTTATAAGATTGCAAATCCTGCTTCCATTACCTCTCTTTTTCTTCACTCTCTATTGTATTTTACTTTGGTTTTTGGGAATGTTTTATAAATTATTCTAGACATGTACACAGCCCTGTGAAAAAAGCAGATGATCTATTCAACACTGACTTCCTTCTCTTCATGATGTGTGATCTGGTTAGAGACATCAATTTTCAATGAACCATATGGATTTTCCTGATGGGATGGCTCAATAAAGTTCACATTAGGTCAATAAAAAAATCCAAGTACCATATCCACTGAGTCGCTAATTGGCCTCAGTCCAGAAGTTTCCTGTATCAGTACAGTCCAGTTAACCTCACTGGCCTCTTGTCTCCTCAGCTCCATCCCCCTTAAGTACTGAGTGTTTCCAAATGTACCCTTAGTGGAAGCAAGGGTTATAAAAGAAATTAGCAAACAAATATCAACCATTAGATGGAAATTGATGAATCTCAAACTTCTAAGACTGAATGAGTTCGTATTTTTTTTTAATTTTCTGCCTGAAGGTTTTCACCTATGACTGCTTCCATCTTTTATTTATTTATTTATTTATTTTAAATTTCTTTTATTAGTTTTCTATTCAGCAAATACAAGCAGTTTGGTACCATTATTAGGCTCATCCGTGACCTACCCCCTCCCCAATGGCCCCTCCTTGTTGATGTATATGGGTCGTGTATTGTGGAGTTAGCCCACAGTTACTGGTACGATAAGCGTCATTGCATATCATGACCCAACATGTGGCTCTGACATACTTTCTGACCCCTCTTCCACAAAATTTCCCTGAGCTATGCTGGGGTCATTTTTGGTCTGCTTCAGTGCTGAGGTGTTGGGGGCCTCTGAGGCTCTGCTCTCTGATTTGGTAGGAGTTGATTTTTCTCTGTGTTGGTCTCCTTCCCCCTGATGCAGTTCATGCAACCTCCAAGCTGAATTATGCTGAGAGGAAAAATACCCTAAAGGATGGCTTGGTCTTTCTGTTCCTAATAGTCACAGGGACAACAGCTCATCTACTATTAGGGTCATTTAAGTGCTGTGGAAATGGGGCTCAGTATGGTCCTGTAGCAGAGCAGAGCTTAGCTTTAAGTGGGTGGGTAGGTTTAGTTATGCTTCCTATGCAGAAGTGTCCCAGTCACCCTTGCCTCTGGAGAGGCCACACTACGTCCTTAGTTAAGTTCTAAACCAAAACATGTGGAACACATTTGTAACTGAATCTCACCTCTCAGATATTACCTAACAGTCTTCCTATGATTAGTCTTTTTTTTTTTTTTTTCTCCTTCACTCCTTTCTTGATGTGTGTGAACACAATAACATTAAATGTTAAATCATCACTATTGGGGCAAATCTTCGGGACTGAACATGCCTCCTTAAAATGTAACCTTGATACATGAAAAATAACTTTCATTCCATTTTGCAAACACTTTGGTCAAAGTTCAACTGCCATAGTAATTTTATCACATACACATACATATATTTGTGTTGTGAGATCAGTGGGAGGGCAGGACCCCTAACTAATACATATCATTAGCATCCAAAGAATATGAAAAAATAATTGGACATTGGTTTGCACGAAAATTTTTCCCTAGAGTAATACTTTTTCAAATTGAAATGAGTAACTTAAAGACATTTCTACACATCTGAGTATAAAGCAAGTTCGTGATGTCGTCAAGTCTTTAGCAAGGTTTAGCTCATTGTGCTCCTTTGTCTTGTCATTATAACATCTAATCGGAGAGGGCTTAAATACTTCAGTGAGCTCTCAAAATAAATTTGATCTGCTCAGCACAGGTCTCCTGGATTCCTGGGGTTACTGGTGAGGTGAAGAATGTTTTTGTTTTAATCCCTGTCTCAGCTCAAAGAGGATTAATGCCCATAATTCTCCTCTCCCCATTTAATTGAGAAATGGAGTTTGAAGAGCTGCCTCCTGGAACATTCCACTTTGAAGCATGACCTGTCCGTTGTCTATGCAGTAAATCTGCTCACAACAGACACACATCCTTCCTATTGCAGCAATGGAAGGAAAGCAGAGCTGTCACAGTGTATGTGTTCACTCTTCAAAATATACAACATGATTTATCCTCTTTTCATCTTATAATTATTTTAATGAAGCCATTGTCTGGGAAGCACATACTTGGACTTAAACCTCTCCTGGACATTCTAGTATCATCATCAATGGAAAAAATAGCCCTCCCATTAAAAAATTATAATAACCCCATCCAAGCTTAGTGCTATATTTTACTTTTAGTGCTATATATTTGTGTTTTCTTTCCATTTTTTGTGTATAGCTCATATGCTGTCTGCATGTGGAACATGTGTATGTGTGTGTACAGATATGCATGCAGAATGTACATACATGGGGGGGGGACTGAGAAGGTCGTCACATGTCCTCTATCGTTCTTCTGCCTTATTCCTTAAAACAAAGTCTCTCACTCTACCTAGAGTTGGCTTGTTTGGGTCAGAGTAGCTCATCAGTGAGCCTTGAGGATCCTGCTTCCTCCACCCCTCTCAGTGCTGGTGTTAGGTTTGTACAACGTGACGACATTTTTATGTAGGTGCTGGGGGTAGAACTTACAAAGCAAGTGCTCTTACCCAGTGAGGCATCTCTACAACTGCTGTTCTGTCATTCTTGTTTTTATATTTTAATATCAACAGGAGAAAATATGTCTGGAGGAAGAAAAAGGAAAGTTGTCATACCTCATTCCCATCCATCTAGGCAGGATATATTGGAAAAGGAGGCATGTATCTGATTAGAGAACTCTCCAGTGCCTTCAACTGGATCACTTGTGAAGACTTAATACAGAGGGCACACAGAAGCACAGAGAATCCTTATCAATCTCATTTACCCTACAAGGTGATTTGAGATTAAAAGGAGCACTACTTGTAAAGTGGGCATACAGGGAATCCTCAGCAAGTATTAGCTTTTATTACTTTATATCTTGTTCCCAAGATATGAATCTTCAAAAAAAATTATTTGAAACAAAAATGCTCAAGGTCTTTTCTAACTTAATTGCAGAAGTGGCAGGCTATTGCTTAACCCACAACCTACTGGTCACAATGACTAATTCTAGTCCAGTGAGGGGTGACTCTTCTTAAGGGTATGAATACACAGTAGTACGAATAATGGTGACCATTTTGATGTCAGTGTTTTCCACAGTTGCCTACAGATGCTTGAAATCCTTTTCAAAATGCTGCAACATGCTATCTTTTAAGGACCAAGTTCATGTCATTATTATGAGCCAATTATGATTTTTAATATTATCTTAAGATTCTTTATTCTTTTTTAATGTATTTTAACTATTTAAAAATTTTATTATTATAATATAATATATAATATATAATATAATATATAATATAATATATAATTAATATATAATATAATAATATATTATTGATTTATATAATAATACATAATATGTTATATGTAATATATTAATATATTAATAATATATTAATATTATTTTCATTAATGTTAACATGTAAAAAAGAAAAGAAAATGATATCAAAATGTTATTTTTTATTAAATAATGGCAGGATTTTTTTATTAACTAGTTTTGTACTCAGCAAATACAGTCAATTTGGTACCATTATTAGGCTCATCCATGACCTAACCCCCTTGGTCCCTCCTTGTTGAGGTATATGGGTCATGCATTCTGGAGTTATCCCACAGTTATGGGTAGGATAAATGTCTCTGCATATCGAGACCCAACATGTGGCTCTGACATTCTTTTGATCCCCTCTTCCTCAAAATATCCCTGAGCCATGTTGGGTTCATTTTTGGTCTGCTTCAGTGAAGAGGTGTTGGGGGCCTCTGGGTCTCTGGATCTCTGATTTGGTAGGAGTTGATTATTCAGTGTGTTAATCTCCTTCACCCTTGTGGTGGTACCTGGTTCACCAAGAAAAGAGCACCCTTGGTGGTTTTGCCAATTGTTTTCAGTTTCAGCCAGGGCCCTTTTGAGGTATAATGGGGTGGCTCTCTCCTTAGGATCTACATCTATCTGAAAAAGAGAAGTAGATTCTTCAGCAGACAGTAAGTTAGCACCAGACAAATGAGATAACCCTTACTTTTTTATAGAGAATTTAATAGGTGTAGGACCTCTTGTAGCCCACGATTAGTGGTAGCTTGAAAATGGAGAGTGGTTGTATGTTTGGATATGGTTCTGACTTGTTTCCCAGCTCCATCTATGGATCCCTTACCACTGAGGGGATCAGTTAGACGAATCAAGAGCAGTTGGTTTCCCATAATGTGTACCACTACTGCACTTGTGTGAGCATCAAGACAGGTTATTTGCTGCTAAGTAGGTGAAACCATGAGTTGCTTGGATAGATATTGGTCATTTTCCCCCAGTTGCCCATGTAGCATCTTCTGGCACTAGACCCACTGACTGTCCAGGGACTGACTCTCTTCCAGCTTTCAGCCATGCCATTCCATTTTAGGTGTCAACCACATAAGGTGTCTTCAGCAGTAGGGTCTAACCACTAAACTATGGTGGGTATGAGCCAATTATTATAAGATGGGGTTTAGTGAATAGATAAATAACCAGATATAGCAATTCATTTAAAAGACAAGTATTTGTTATCAATTTGCAAATGCTTTCACGATGTCTCATGTGAGCTTCAAAATCAACTTTTTATTTTATTTTACTTTTTATTTATTTGAGAGAGAGAGAGAGAATGGGCACCCCAGGGCCTTTAGCTGCTGCAAACAAACTCCAGATATATTTGCCACCTTGTACATCTGACTAATGTGGGACTTGGAAAAAAAAAACCATTGGCTTTACAGGCAAGTGCCTTAACCGCTAAGCCATTTCTTCAGCCTCCAAAATTACCTTTTTAGATAAACAATAAAGTAGGAACTACTTTAATACACAGAAGGAGCCTGATGATCAAAGATATGTAATAATTTGTCCAGAACCTTACAATAAACACTCTACTAGCATAGTCATGATATTTCTTCCACTGTTCAAGTCTTCCACGCTATTTAAATGCTGCAGTGGTTTGAAAGTGAAACATCTTCCAAAGCCTCATACACTTGAATACTTGGGCCCAAGCTGATGGCAATTTTGGAAACTTGTTGGTCCTTTGGGAAGTGGATCTTTTATGCAGGACTTGGAATTTTAGGATTTCAGCCCACTGGGGTGTCCAGAGATAGCTGACTCATACTGCTTCTTCCCTGCTACCATGGAGATGTGACCCAGACTTTCTGCCCAGAACTGTCATGCTTTCTCCACCATGATGAAACTTCTCCTCTAAACTATAAACCAGAATAAACTCTTTCCTCCCACATGTTGCTTCTGAACCAGGTGCCCATCCCCCAGCAATGAGATGGCAACTGCTACAAATAATTACTGGTTTATTTTCTGATCAAAGTTTTGAGGCAAATCACAAGTATATGCCTTGTGCATTAGAAACATTTTGTCTAATTTCTAAAAATGACTAGAATTCAGAAATTGATAGATCTATCTTTGATTTCCCCACCACTTAACACACATACATACATGCTCATACACACATATTTTGATACACATGATACCTATACTTTATATACCCTTATACATATACACTCCTGTTTCTCTTCTCCTCTCAGATCAGAATACTACTGTTCAAAGGCTTTACTAGTCATTGTGCCACACACATTTGTGTGTGTGTATGTATTTGTGTATTATACAGTTTGTAGCTTTACTACTTTTAATTTGAAACAAATTATAAAAGGGGATAGGTCCATACTCCAGGCAGTTTTATACAGCTTGGGGGGAATTTTTCAACTACTTTTATTTGAATTGGTAGTCATATTATGAAGAGAAAATGAATTCTAATGGGCAAGTCCAGAGTAGATTTGAAAAATCATTATAACTTCTCTGCCATGGGCTTGGGCCTTTGATAAAATACCTATTCAAGGATGTGAAATCCATGATTTCTCTTCTGCATTTCTTTTTCCTGACAGACATAGGCTGAATAGCCAGGGAGGAGAAAAGCTTTAGAGCAATTGCTGTCCTAAGTAATCATGAGCAGCCTTTCTAACCATTCTGACAGAAATTGGCCTTCTGAATGTCAAACCAGGCTGTCTTCCATGGATAAATTTAGAGGGAGAGAATTTTGGAAAGTAGATGGGATTTTTAAAGGATCAATATTTCTTGAAATTTTCACATTTCACAAATCTTCCAACTCAGCTCCTTCTTGGATGCCCCATTCTTGAATTCTGCACTCAGAGACGTTTATGTTCAATCCCACAGACTAGATCAAGCCATTCTCAAAACTTTTGGTATAGGTCTGCACACCTTCTGACTCAGTTACCACCCTGGGAGCCTCTCTAGCTAGAGTAGTAAATTCCTAGTACTTTGCCAGTGCATATGACAAGATTCTCACAGAACCTCAAGTACGAAACACACCATGTGGTATGGTATTGATTTCATGGGTGAGGCAAAACCAAATGGAAGAGGGTCAATTAGCAAACGAGCTTACAGAGCAGAGACAGAAGTGGTTCTGGAGTTGATCCCTCCTTCAGTGAAGACTGGTGCTACACCTGATTATACAGCTTGCAGGAGATTTTCTTATTCTGAATACTAGGGACTCTTGATCCTCTCACAGCTTATGTAACCTTCAAATACTGACCATCTGAATGCTCTCTGAACACTTTAATTTACTGGAAACCTAGGGAGAAAAACAGGAAAAGCCCTCCATGTTCTCTCTGCAGCTTGCCTAGTGCATTCCCTTTGTCTGTATTTAACCAAGGATGGCAAACTGAGCATAACCAGAATGTATTAAGCATTGAGTCCATTTGTATTTGTAGCTCCACAGAATCCTTGGTGTAGATAACACAGAAGATTTAGACCTAAAGATTGTTTTACTTCATTCAGGAATTCATTTAGTTAACATATTCCACATGTTCTATATGTTATTCTTTGTTGTAGGACTTGAAAATAGGCATTAAAATAATCTTGTTATATATTATGCTCATATACCCATAGTCTGAAAACATAGGATCTTAAATTGAGTGGAAGATAGTGCTTCCATACACACTGATATGCAAGTATCTGCAATTTGTTGACTGCAAAACTTCAAATGAATACTTAGACTTACAGACTTTAAAGAATGGTACAGATGGGTCATTTGTGAAGTATATTTTTAGATTTGTAAAAGCATAATATTCACTTCCACAGAGGCTGGGTTGGTTTTCATTTCCACCAGCATTTGATGTATTTTTTATTTTATTTTATTTTATTTTATTTATTTATTTATTTATTTATTTATTTATTTATTTATTTATTTAAGAGCGAGAGACAGAGAGAGAAAGACAGATAGAGGGAGAGACAGAGAGAGAATGGGCACGCCAGGGCTTCCAGCCTCTGCAAACGAACTCCAGACACGTGCGCCCCCTTGTGCATCTGGCTAACATGGGACCTGGGGAACCGAGCCTCGAACCGGGGTCCTTAGGCTTCACAGGCAAGCGCTGAACCACTAAGCCATCTCTCCAGCCCTTATTTTTATTTTATTTTATTTTATTTTATTTTATTTTATTTTATTTTATTTTATTTTATTTATTTTTTTTTAATTTTTATTAACATTTTTCATGATTATAAAATATATCCCATGGTAATTCCCTCCCTCCCCACCCCCACACTTTCCCGTTTGAAATTCCATTCTCCATCATATTACCTCCCCATTACAATCATTGTAATTACATATATACAATACCAACCTATTAAGTATCCTCCTCCCTTCCTTTCTCCACCCTTTATGTTTCCTTTTCAACTTACTGGCCTCTGCTACTAAGTATTTTCATTCTCACGCAGAAGCCCAGTCATCTGTAGCTAGGATCCACATATGAGAGAGAACATGTGGCGCTTGGCTTTCTGGGCCTGGGTTACCTGACTTAGTATAATACTTTCCAGGTCCATCCATTTTTCTGCAAATTTCATAACTTCATTTTTCTTTACCGCTGAGTAGAACTCCATTGTATAAATGTACCACATCTTCATTATAAACTCATCTGTTGAGGGACATCTAGGCTGGTTCCATTTCCCAGCTATTATAAATTGAGCAGCAATAAACATGGTTGAGCATGTACTTCTAAGGAAATGAGATGAGTCCTTTGGATATATGCCTAGGAGCGCTATAGCTGGGTCATATGGTAAATCAATCTCTAGCTGTTTTAGGAACCTCCACACTGTTTTCCACAATGGCTGGACCAGATTGCATTCCCACCAGCAGTGCAGAAGGGTTCCTTTTTTTCCACATCCCCGCCAACATTTATGATCATTTGTTTTCATGATGGTGGCCAATCTGACAGGAGTGAGATGGAATCTCAATGTAGTTTTAACCTGCATTTCCCTGATGACTAGTAACGTAGAACATTTTTTTAGATGCTTATATGCCATTCATATTTCTTCCTTTGAGAACTCTCTATTTAGCTCCATAGCCCATTTTTTGATTGGCTTGTTTGATTCCTTATTATTTAACTTTTTGAGTTCTTTGTATATCCTAGATATTAATCCTCTATCAGATATATAGCTGGCGAAGATTTTTTCCCATTCTGTAGGTTGCCTCTTTGCTTTTTTCACTGTGTCCTTTGCGGTGCAACATCTTTGTAATTTCATTAGGTCCCAGTGGTTAATCTGTGGTTTTATTGCCTGAGCAATTGGGGTTGTATTCAGAAAGTCTTTGCCAAGACCAATATGTTGAAGGGTTTCCCCTACTTTTTCCTCTAGCAGTTTCAAAGTTTCCGGTCTGATGTTAAGGTCTTTAATCCATTTGGACTTAATTCTTGTGCATGGCGAGAGAGAAGAATCTATTTTCATCCTTCTGCAGATATTTATCCAGTTTTCAAAACACCATTTGCTGAAGAGGCTGTCTCTTCTCCAATGAGGATTTTTGGCATTTTTATTGAATATCAGGTGGCTATAGCTACTTGGGCTTACATCTGGGTCCTCTATTCTGTTCCACTGATCTACATGTCTGTTTTTGTGCCAGTACCATGCTGTTTTTGTTACTATGTCTCTGTAGTATAGGTTAAAATCAGGTATGGTGATGCTACCAGCCTCTTTTTTGTTGCTCAGTATTATTTTAGATTTTCGAGGTTTTTTGTGATTCCAAATGAATTTTTGGATTGTTTTTTCTATTTCCATGAAGAAAGCCTTTGGAATTTTGATAGGGATTGCATTAAATGTGTAGATTGCTTTAGGTAAGATTTCCATTTTCACTATATTGATTCTTCCAATCCAGGAACAAGGGATGTTTCTCCACTTTCTAGTGTCTTCTGCAATTTCTCGCTTGAGTGTTTTAAAGTTCTCATTGTATAGATTCTTTACTTCCTTGGTTAGGTTTATTCCAAGGTATTTTATTTTTTTTGATGCAATTGTGAATGGGAGTGATTCTCTGATTTCATCCTCTGTGTGTTTGTTGTTAGCATATATGAAGGCTACTGATTTCTGTGTATTTATTTTGTATCCTGCTACATTGCTGTAGGTTTTGTTCAGCTCTAACAGCTTGCTAGTAGAGTCTCTAGGGTCCTTTATGTATAGAATCATGTCATCTGCAAATAATGATAATTTGATTTCTTCCTTTCCAATTTGTATCCCTTTTATGTGTGTCTCTTGCCTTATTGCTATGGCTAAGACTTCCAAAACTATATTAAATAAAAGTGGGGACAGTGGACACCCTTGTCTTGTTCCTGATTTTAGTGGAAAAGCTTCCAGTTTTTCCCCATTTAGTAATATGTAGGCTGTATGCTTGTCATAAATAGCCTTTATTATATTGAGATATGTTCCTTCTATTCCCAGTCTCTGTAGGACTTTTATCATGAAGGAATGTTGGATTTTGTCAAATGCTTTCTCTGCATCTAATGAGATGATCATGTGATTTTTGTCCTTCAACCCGTTTATGTAATGTATTACATTTATAGATTTGCGTATGTTGAACCATCCCTGCATCTCTGGGATAAAGCCTACTTGGTCAGGGTGAATGATCTTTTTGATATACTCTTGTATTCTGTTTGCCAATATTTTGTTGAGAATTTTTGTATCTATGTTCATGAGGGAGATTGGTCTGTAATTTTCTTTTTTTGTTCTATCTTTGCCTGGTTTTGGTATCAGGGTGATGCTGGCCTCATAGAAGGAGTTTGGTAGAATTCCTTCTTTTTCTATTTCCTGGAAAAGCTTAAGAAGCAATGGTGTTAGCTCTTCCTTAAAAGTCTGGTAAAATTCAGCAGTGAATCCATCCGGGCCTGGGCTTTTTTTAGTTGGGAGATTATTGATAACTGTTCGGATCTCCATGTTTGTTATAGGTCTATTTAAGTGATTAATCTCATTTTGATTTAATTTAGGTAGGTCATATAGATCAAGGAAATCATCCATTTCTTTCAGATTTTCATACTTTGTGGAGTATATGCTTTTGTAGTATGTCCCTATGATTTTTTGAATTTCTCTGGAATCTGTTGTGATGTTGCCTTGTTCATCTCTGATTTTATTAATTTGTGTCTCTTCTCTCTTTCTTTTGGTCAGATTTGCTAAGGGTTTATAAATCTTGTTTATCCTTTCAAAGAACCAACTCTTTGTTTCATTAATTCTTTGGATTGTTCTTTTTGTTTCTATTTCATTAATTTCTGCCCTAATCTTTATTATTTCTTCCCGTCTACTAATTTTTGGTTTGCCTTGTTCTTCTTTTTCCAAGGCTTTAAGGCGAAGCATTAGGTCGTTTACTTGCGACCTTTCTAATTTCTTAATATAGGCACTTAAGGCTATAAATTTACCTCTTAGAACTGCCTTCATTGTGTCCCAGAGATTTTGGTATGTTGTGTTCTCATTATCATTTGACTCTATAAATTTTTTGATTTCCTTTTTGATTTCTTCATTGACCCACTCATCATTTAGTAGTGTATTGTTTATTTTCCATGATTTTGTGTATGCTCTATAGCCTTTCTTGCTACTGATTTGTAGTTCAATTCCATTGTGGTCAGATAGAATGCAAGGAATTATTTCAATTTTCCTGAATTTGTTAAGATTTGCTTTGTGTCCTAATATATGGTCTATTTTAGAGAATGTTCCATGTGCTGCTGAAAAGAATGTATATTCTGCAGCCTTTGGATGAATTGTCCTGTATATATCTGTTAGGTCCATTCCTTCAAGACCTCATTTAGTCCAGATGCCTCTCTGTTTATTCTTTCCCTGGATGACCTGTCAATTGATGAGAGTGGGGTGTTAAAGTCACCCACCACCACCGTGTTTGGTGTTATCTGTGACCTTAGTTCTAATAGTGTTTGTTTGACGAATTTGGGAGCCCCCATGTTAGGTGCATATATGTTTAGGATTGTAATGTCCTCCTGTTGGAGTGTGCCCTTAATCAATATAAAGTGACCTTCCTTATCTTTCTTGACTAACGTCGGACTAAAGTCTACCCTGTCTGATATTAGGATAGCAACCCCTACTTGTTTTCTAGGCCCATTTGCTTGATACACCGTCTTCCAACCTTTCACCCTAAGATAATGTCTATCCTTTGTAGAAAGGTGAGTTTCTTGGAGACAACAAATTGTAGGATCCTGCTTTTTAACCCAGTCTGCAAATAGATGTCTTTTCGTTGGGGCATTGAGACCGTTGATATTAAGAGATATTATTGAAAGGTGTGTATTTATGTTTGCCATTTGTGTGTGTGTGTGTGTGTGTGTTACTGGTTCTACCTGTGCTCTCTTCTGTTAACTGGTATTTGAGTATAGCTTGTTTTTTCTAGGTTCCTTATATGTGTGCTTTTCCTTTTGTTCAGCATGGAGGATTCTATCGAGTATTTTCTGTAGAGCTGGTTTTGTCTTCAAATAATCCTTTAACCTGCTTTTGTCATGGAATGTCTTTATTTCTCCATCTATTTGAATGGGTAACTTTGCAGGATAAAGTAACCTTGGTTGACAGTTGTCATCTTTCAGAACTTGGAATATATCACTCCAAGCCCTTCTGGCTTTAAAAGTTTGTGTTGAATAATCTGCTGTAATCCTGATGGGCTTGCTTTTGTAGGTAACTTGATTTTTCTCTCTAACTGCTTTCAATAATTTTTCTTTGGTTTGTGTGTTTGGAAGTTTGATTATAATATGGCGAGGGGAGGTTCTTTCTGGCTTTTGTCTGGCTGGGGTTCTAAAGGCTTCCTGTATCTGTATTGGCACCTCTTTCCCAATTTGGGGGAAATTTTCCTCTATGAATTTGTTGAAGATGCCTACTATGCCTCTGGAGTGGAGTTCTTCTCCTTCTACTATGCCCTGAATTCTTATATTGGATCTTTTCATAGTGTCCCGAATATCTTGAAATTCCCACTCATACTTTTCTATAAGTTTGTCTTTCTCTTTGTTGGACTGCATAAGGTCTGCCACCTGGTCTTCTAGCTTAGATATTCTGTCCTCTCCCTCATCCATCCTACTGGTGAGATTTTCTACAGAGTTTCTTATTTCATTAACTGTGTTCTTCATTGCTAGTAATTCTGGCTGGTTTTTCTTTATTATTTCTATTTCCCTATTTATGTCTTGTATTGCCTTCTTTATTTCATTAAATTGGTGTCCTGCCTCTTCTTTGATTCCTTTGATTTCCTCTTTGATTTCCTCTTTGATTTCTTCCTTGATTGTTTTCATGTGTTCTTTGACCTCTTTGAACATATTTATAATTATTCTTTAGAACTCTTTCTCAGGCATTTCCTCTAACTCTTTCTCTCTGGAGGACATTTATGATGCATTAATACTTTTAGGTGGATTTATATCATCTTGCTTTTTAGTGTTTCTTGTGTTATAATGTATATATTTTTGCATCTTGGATTAAGTTAATGCTTGGATTTTCTAGCTAGCTGTGTATTCTTAGCTGTATCAATTGATTTGATGTAATATATTTTCAGGGTAGGACCTTAAGGTATTAGGTGTGGCTCTTAAGACACTCAGAGTATCTACAAAGATGTTCTTAGGGGTTGAGATTTTCTGCTATAGGAGTATTCAAGCAGGCTGAGTGGAATAAAATACAGGTAGATTCTAAAATTTAACTAAACACTGTACACATTCAATCAAAAACAGCCCCGAGTATGTATGCAAGAGTAGTTATTATAATGACCAGATCTTCTATCAACAAAGAGGTTTAGATTTCTGGTCTGTTGAGGGATCCAAGTCAGCTTGTGACCAAGTGAGACCCTTCCCTGGTGCAATCCTAGTTACCTTGGGTGATTTTGGTCTCAGTCAAGTTGCTGCCTGGGTCGTCGGGCTGCTGTTCTGATTTCTGGAGCTGGGCACTTGCTTTTCCTATGGGGCAAACTGAGCCGCTGCTGCTGCCTCTGCTGTTGCCATAGCTGCCACCACTGGAGCCACCACCGCTGCTGAAGCTGCCGCTCTCATGACCACCGCCGCTGCTCCCCCCGAAGCCGCTGCTGCGGGATCTGCCGGTGCCGCTCTTGGGTCCGCTGCTGCTGGGGCCGCTGGTACTGGTGCTGGAGCCCCTGAAGTTGCTGCCGAACTCTGCTCCTGCTTGGGTCCCGCTGTCAGCCCAAGTTGGCTTGGCCGGGTCGCGGGCCGCTGCTGTGTTCGCTGGAGCTGGGCTCAGGCGGTGGGGGAGGGGAGGGAGCCGCGGCTTCTCTGGTTGTCTCGCTGCTCCACGTGTTCTACCTCACGGTCTTCTCCTCCGCTGCTCGCTGCCGCTCTCCCCTCACATTTCCCGAGTTGCGGAAAATCCCGCACCTGGCTCTTCCTGCGGCTCGAGCTGGTCTGGCGGTTTTCTGCTGCGCCGCGGCTGCGGCGTTTGGCTGAGCTGCCTGAGCCGCTGGAGCCTGCTTTTCCCGCCTGTGCGGGCTCTGGATCCTCTATAACTCTTCTACTTCTCCGCTGCCGCCTCAATTTCCTATACACCTCACTTTTTAGTAAAAGCGTGTATTTTGCTGAGTTTTTTTGGTCTTTTACCCCCTAGGCTGCTTTGGCGTGGTACCTACGCCGCCATCTTAACCGGAAGTCTATTTTATTTTTTTAATGTAGGGTTTTACTCTGACTCTGGCTGACCTGGAATTCACTATGTACTCTTAGCATGGCCTCAAACTCATGGTGATCCTTTAACCTCTGCCTCCCAAGTGCTAGGATTAAAGGCTTGTACCACCACGTCCTACTTGTTTTGATTTTATTTTTGTTTATTTTATTTTAGTTTAGTTTTTAATGACTGGTTCCAGTTTGTATGGGACATACCAGGTAGTATGGTATTGATTTCTCGAGTAAGGCAAAACCGATTGGAAGAAGATCAATTAACAAATAAGGCTACAGAGCAAAGAAAAACATGGTACTAAACTTGGTGCCTCCTTCAGTGAAACCTGTTGCTAAATATGCTTATAGAGTGTTATAGGTGGATCATATGGTAAGTATATTTTTAGACATGATTTTCGTGGAGTCTGTACTGATTTTCATTTTCATCATTAATTTCTAAAGATTCCATTTTGTCCACATCCTCACCTGCATTTGCCGTGATATATTGTAATGACTGATTCCACATCATTTTGGATGAAAGATAAAACTACATACTCTACTTATATTGGAAATATATCACAACTTTCATTAAATGATTATGAATAGTTAAACTTATTGACCAATTTTTTGATAAGTTCAGAAGTCAAGTTTTAGAAATATGTAAGCAATTTTTACCTAATGAACCTGAGTCTAGATAGGAATGTGTCCTCTCTGGTTATATTTTCTTTTTCTTTTTTTTTTTCTTTTTTTTTTTTAATTTGAGAACAACAGACACAGAGAGAAAGGGAAAGAGAAAGAGAGAGAGAGATAATGGGCGTGCCAGGGCCTCCAGCCACTGCAAATGAACTCCAGATGCATGCACCCCCTTGTGAATCTGGCTTATGGGGGTCCTGGGGAATTGAGCCTTGAACCAGGGCCCTTTAGGCTTCACAGGCAAGCCCTTAACCACTAAGCCATCTCTCCAGCTCCTCTCTGGTTATATGTTCAATGCCCCTTGGTCTACACATTTCCTTTTATTTTATTTATTTATTTATTTATTTATTTATTTATTTATTTATTTGGAGAGGGGAAATTGACATACCAGGTACAGAAAATGAAACACAGACACATGTGCCATCCTGGGCTTCTGGCTTATGTGGATACTGGGGAATAGAAACTAAGTCCTTAGGCTTTGCAGGCAAGCACATTAACAACTGAGCAATCTCTGCATCCCCATGTTGTCTTTTAAAATGTGATTAGGATTCTTGTTTCCATCCTCAGTGCCAGGCACCTTCATCTGACTAGTCTTGAACTCTATGGAGTCTGTGCATAGCGTTTCATTGAGTGGAGGGTCACTTAATATTACTATGCTTAAAAACCTTTTAGGAATGTAGTGAAAAGCACCCCACAGGGCAAGTAACATTAGTCCACAGCAATTAACTTCCTAAAGGAAAAATAAAACTTCACATGCAGGAGGGTGGGGGAACTGGGATGAGAGGAAAATTTCTACTTTCCAGTGTCTTTACCTGAGAAGGGCCTGGAACCATACACAACAGTCTGTGTAAACTAGAAGCCAGGCAAATAGAGCAGGAAGACAGGAAAGTCTCCAAAAGTATTAAACATGGTCAAACTTCATGTAACACCATGTTTGGGAAACTACTAACATTGATTCTGTGGTATTTACTTTATTGTATATCTTTCATACTATTTGTTTCATCTTAAACATGTTTTGTCAGGTGAGAGACTTCCATTCAATTTGAAAGCCATTTAAGTATTTGTATCTTCCATAAAATTATGTTCTATACTCAAAATTCAGAGTTAAAATTGACTTTAGAGTCCGTCTCTCTTACCAGTGCTACTTTATTGGAAAAATTTCATATTCTTTGAATAGCTCATTGTTTTGGAGTGACAATTTCAAATAGCCTTCATAAAATTAGGATGATGCCACAAATCTTGTAAACAGAGTCTCTATTCCCATGGTATTATATTCCTGAAACTCTACTTTATAAGTTACCTTCCCTAAATACCTTATTTCTCCCTCTTTGTATATAATATTTACTTTTCTTTCTTTCTGAGTCATTACTTATTATTTAACTTTTGTGTTATTTAAAGAAAAAGCATTATGTAGTATCTGTGTGGGAGATACCATAGTGTGTGAAGCAATATTGCCTGCATTGAACTATTAACTACTGTTCAGGAAATAATAATAGAGTGTGAGACAGTGAGTCAAGGTGAGAATTATATTCTGCCTCCCCAAAAAAGGAAAGGAAAAAGAGGTTTGCAAAAAAACATGCCAAATAATTCATAAACTTTAGAACTTATTCTTCAAGGTCCAGCCAGAGTACTAGCTTAAAACATTAAGGAAATGACTGCATTTACAAAAATAAAAATAGACTTTAAAGAACAAAGTATATAACACATATTGTGGTTTTTAGAAGAATGCTCAAATTTTTAAAATTACACATCATTCTACATTTTTAATGTTATCTACTTAGTCTATAAAGAAATACTTTTTTGCCTATTTATCTTAGAATTTCCTACTAATAGTTTTTCTTTTTTATTCTGATTCTTGCTTTTACTATTAGAACTTCTGAAAATTCTATATTTAAAAGAAAAATTGAATATGGCTATATCCCTATTCATCTTCCACAACATATCTTGATATCTCTGATATATTGGCAAATGTAGACAGTGTTGGATGAAATGATGTACCAAATGAGAGCTCACCAACCAAATGAGGATTTTGTGGTTTGAGTATTACAGTTGATAATATCCCTTACTGAATCTTCAAGAACACTTTGGGAGGAAAAAGAACTGGAGATCCACTCACTAATGCAAACAATGAAACAACACATTCTATTTTAGACATTTAACAGAGAAAACTAGCAGATGCTGGAAGCCCTGTATAAAGTCAGGACACAAGGACAGTGAAACCCATACTAGAGAACAGAGGTCAAAAGATTAAGTGGGAGGTTATTTCTGGAAAAAAGGAATCAAGATGAGATGTAATTTATCACTGACATTTAATTGGCCTCCATGGTGAGCAGTACAGGAGTACCTCCAATATTTAAAAGGATACAGACAGGGAAGACAGAATTAATCAATCAGATTCCAGCCAAACTCATTCCTCTGTTAAGTTTTGTGGCAACAGAGAAATATATGATTCCATAAAGGAAGTTAGAAGACCAGTGTTGTGCACAAATCAATTCTAGCATACTTTTCTTCACAGAGCATGGGGGGAGGTGTTTTGTAGCACTTCTAAATTGCCTTCCTCATAGTAATTGATCAGTAAATATTTGCTGAGTGAATATGAGCTATTTTTGCTTTCTATATTCTATGTAATATGAAAGTGAAGAAGAAGGGAAATTCTGTGAGAGATAAAGACAAGCGAGATCTTACAGAAGGCAAGATGTAATACTAGAAAGGTATGGTGGATCTCAATAGACAACATTTTTACAAAAAGATCAAAAGTTACATTGGAGCTAATGAAAAGGTAAGATTAAAATATCTCCTTTATTAATTAAATTGTAGCTCACATGCTAAACCACAATTTCAGTCAAAAGGTCAATTATCTAATCTCATTAATTATTATTTCTTCTAGAAACATAAGTGATTTCTGTCTCTAATAGTAATACCTTACTAATATATGTTTCCTGGATTCATTGATAAGCACCACATTATGTCCAATCTTATGTGTTTGCCCATATGCATGGGGTGAGAAAAAATAGTATTCCCTTGTAACCCAGCAGGTCAGGGCTTCATTTTCAGGAGCCAACTCTATTGTACTGCTTTTATTTAAATTATATCTATCTGGTTATTTTCACATAGAGTGGTCAAAATGAACACATTGATTTCTGTGCAAACTGTTCTTAATTTACTCTTATATAATTAAAACAATAAACCAAATGATAACCATGAAATACCTAATTAAGTTGATGATCACTTAATTTTACTTTTGATAATGTTATGTTTTTATTTAGACTACTATGATGTAAATTATAACCAATGGGTTTTAGCTATCCTCTCACTTCATGTACAGGTTCAGTGAAAAAGAGCATGGGAAAGATGAGCTCCTGGTGCTACTGGCCGTGGGCAGTTGTAGCAGATGCAGCACCCTGGTGACAGCACTGCCTAGATAAAAGAATGAGAAATGGGACTGTGTTGCTGGTGTTCCCCTTTGTAATCACTCACTAAGGGTGCATTCCATCAATAGGAGTTTCACACACCTACTCTCTGCCTTACTGCAACCTTCTCCATTCATATGCAATGTCCTTCTGATAATCTTTTAAATTATATATTTCATTGTAGATTTCAAGTCTGTATGCAAAGTCTAAAGTTTTAAGCTACACCTAGTGCAATGGATCAAATATGATTTGGAATATGTTCCATGCAATCATTGTATTTAATCTAAACATACTAAAGCATGGATAAACCAGTGATTCAGTGCTTTTTAATAATATTATTATTATTTTTTAAATTTATTTATTTGAGAGCGACAGACACAGAGAGAAAGACAAATAGAGGGAGAGAGAGAGAATGGGCGCACCAGGGCTTCCAGCCTCTGCAAACGAACTCCAGACGCGTGCTCCCCCTTGTGCATCTGGTGAATGTGGGACCTGGGGAACCGAGCCTCTAACCGGGGTCCTTAGGCTTCACAGGCAAGCGCTTAACCGCTAAGCCATCTCTCCAGCCCCTAATATTATTATTATCAACATATTTTGTATGGATACATCATGTGTTGGTGACCTTCATTCCCTAGTCCCTGCCCCCATTCTGCTGGGGACCCTCTTTAGTGGGGTTGCCAGTATTGCTTGATGGGATTGTGGTTTACACATTGTGGGAGAAGCAGTCTGTTATTTTAGGAGGAAGAGAATGCCTCTGGCCATGATATCTCAACCTGTGGCTCATACAATCTTTCACAACATCACCCTGAACTGTGGTGAGTGGGTTTTAAATTTACTTTAGTGATGAGCTTGTAGGAGCCTCTATCTCTGCTTTGGTAGGTGTAGAGTATACTCAGGATCTGTCTCCTTCACCCTGGTGCTGATTATCATGTCCAGCATTGAAGTAGCACTCTTGTTTGTCTCCCTAATTCCTCTGTGGATTCAGCTGTGACTTAGCTGAAGTGCAAGGGATAGTTTACCTCTCCTGGTCTCTCTACCTTCTAAAAAAGAACAGATTCTCCAATGGAGAGCGGTCATCATAATTCAAATGGATATACATTATTTTTTAAAATAGTTTTTATTGACAACTTTCATGATTATAAATAATATCCCATGATAATTCCCTCCTTCCCCCCACTCTCCCCTTTGAAACTCCACTCTCTATCATATACCCTCACCTTCTCAACCAGTCTCTCTTTTATTCTGATGTCATGAACTTTTCTTCCTATTATTATGGTCTTGCATAGGTAGTGTCAGGCACTGTGAGGTCATGGACATCCAAGCTACTTTGTGTCTGGAGGAGCACATTGTATGGTGTTGGGCCCTGAAAGGCCCAGGCGTGAGGCCTAGTGGAACTTCCTGAGCCTAGCTAAAGTTTGGCGACCTGTCTCTGGCCAGCTAGACACCTAATGGCTTCTGGCCTGCTACCTCCGCGTGGCAATTGTAATTACCATTTCAATAGTTAAAGTTTACCATTGGCCCTAACCTCTTCTCCCATCCTAAAATCCCCACCTTCGTCCACAACATGATATAGGCAACTGCTCAGAGTAATAAAGCGAGTTGTTTCTGTGAGTTCCTGCATTGAAAAGACTCCTGACTCAGTGTGATTTTTCTCTGGTGGCCAGGAGAGGTTTCTGGGTCATCTGACCCTCATCATCCGCTCAACCCCTAGGGAGGAACCAGCAGGCCTGTTCCTTCCCTCGGCACTACCTACCTGACTGGGAAGGAGCCCCGCGGCATGGAGTCCTTCCTTTGCCTCTTACATCCTTTCTGAACCTCTTCCGCAATAGACCTTGGGCCATAGAAGGTGTGATTGAAATATTTCATTGCTGAGAACTCTGTCACTTCTGCTTAGCACCATGGTGCCTCCTGAGTCATCCTAAGGTCACTGACATCTGAAAAGAGAAGGTTCTCTAGCCAAAAGTGAGAGTAGCATTAATATATGGGTATGAACTTCAAGGGAGGTGTTTACTGGGCAGCTTGGTTAGCATAATTTATACTTTTAGCCAGATAGCAGAGGACATGATACTCCTAGGGCTCATGACTACCCTTGTTTTAGGTTTTCAGTTTCAGGGATATATTCCCTTCCATAGAGCAGGCATCAGGTCAAATTAAAGGGCATTTAGTTTCCCCCATAACAGACATGCCACTATTGCAACCTGTTGGCTCATTTGGCCTGGCTGGCCAAATATAAGGCTTGCAGTGTCTACTGTTGGGTATCTTCATTGGTGATTTCTCTCTCCACCATTGAACTGCATGCAGCATGGCTTTTTCCAGCTTTCTGTAAGCTGGTCTACATGGAGGAGTTTTTCAGCTCAGCTCTAGCAGTGGTTCTCAGTGACCTTACAGCTCAAGTATGTGGAGTCTTCAGCAATAGGGTCTTACTGTGTATTCCTGGTGGGAAACCAAGGGCCTCAGCAATGGCCCATAATGTTTGGGGGCATCAGAGAACTCCCTCGCCAACAACTCACTGGAATGTATCCCGTCCCTGGCACTGAAAATTTTCTAGTAACAATCTTTGGCTTCTGAGTGTTCCATTGTCCAAAGAATAGGTTTCCATATGACTTATTTATATCCACCTAGATTTTTATTAGTCCTCCCTCCACCTTTCATGAAGGCAGAACAAAAGTTCAGTGGATTAAGACAGATACATTTCAGAGGAAAGCAACTATGCTTTACAGCTGTCTGGATTAGAAAATGCAACCTTTCTCTCCAAAACCCTGCATTGGGCTGGATCTAGGCAAGCCATATTCATCTTTCAGTGTACAAGTGATTATTGAAAAACACAAGCTTCTGAAAATTCCTGAAAGAACAAGGCTTCAGTTGCCAGGTCTATGTGCCACACTACTTTTCTGTAAACATCTTTAAGAGTGAATTCTTGACACTTGTTATAGATGTGAATTTCCAGTGGAAATTCAATAGTGGCAGAAGAAACTGGCCTGTTTTCACAGGACCAAACACAGACAGAGAAGCACAAGCCTAAAAGTCAAAAGCCACACGGCACAGCAGACTTCAGGAACTCCAGCTAGGCACACTTTGTATTTCTTTAGACTGAAATCTCAAATTCACCACCACACTTTAATATTTGCCCAGTGACACTGCTTCCAGCCAGGTGGCTGCAGATTCAAACTACAAGCTAGCAAAACAATGAATATATTGTGGGGGAGTATATATTCAAACTACCACATTCTGCACCTGGTACCCATTAGATTTAACACCATCATACATTGTAAATTGTATTCAGTCCAATTTCAAAGGTCCCCACAGTCTTCACCAATTTAAGATAGTGAGTTCTGTAAAATCAAACAAGTTAAATACTTCTAACATATAAAGGCACAAAATAAACATTTTCAACTGACAATGCATTGCAAGAAGAGACTATAACAAAGCAAACTCAACCACCATCAAATAAACATCAAACTTCTGCAGTCCAATTTCATTACAACCAGAGACTGACAGTCTCCAGAGTTTTCAATTCTGGCCTCCAGCTGGGCAGAGTGGCCAGGAAACACATCTCAGGCCAACAGTGCTCTCTATGATGGCCCTTGCATAGTTCTGCTATATCCAAAACATCTTCAGGTCTTCATGCAAACCATGGTCCATTTTCCAATGACTCTTCTAGCCTATCAGGACATCAGGCCCTGCCTCATGCCGCATCTCAGTAGTGACTCCTGGAAAGGTGTGCAATTCATGACCACACCATGCAGTTTTCAGGCTTCTGAAACTAATACCAGGTGTGCAAGGCACAGCCATATTCTTAATTCAGGGATGTATTTCATGTCCTTGAAAAGCAGGTTCCTTCTCCAGTCAACTCTTTTCAAATGAGTTTATATTTCTATGATAGTCTTTCCTCAGGCATCCTTTCCATTGTTTTAATGTAAAGCAGTTGGACCATCTTCTTTAAGATTGCTAATGTGTTTGACACTAGCAGGTTCAGTAACCTAAGATTAGTCTCAGGGCCTGTAATCTTAAATTGCTTGAGGTTTACCAGCTTAAAAATCTTAAATATCTCAGCCCAATTATCTTTAGCCAAGCACATCAGTCCAGTACAAATTTAACCTTGATCAAACTGTCTAGGTCTAGGCCACAGAACATAGCCAACCCTTATGCCAGTAGCCTTGTTCCAGCAAAGTCCTCTGCAGTTTTTCTTTCCCCTTAGAAAGCTCATGAGCCAAACTTCAAAGTTCAATACTGTCTGCACTTAACACTTTCAAACTCCCATCAGAATAGTCCATAAAACTTGACTAACCCTTCTAGAATGTGTCTTCAGTTGCAATCACCAAGTAATTGTCCATTCCTCCAAAACAAAAGTTCCAAAAGATCAAGCTGCACATGGTCGGGTTCATCTCTGGCCACTCCTTAGTACCAACTTCTGTAGCAGACAGTTTCAGGTTCACTAAGATAACTCCCAGACCAGGCACAGTTATGAAGGTAGTGATTTATTGAAGCTTACAGATCCAGAAGAAATTCCATAATGGCAGAAGAAAATGGCCTGCTTTCAAAGGACGAAGCACAAAGAGAAGCATAAGTCTAAAAGTCAAAAGTCACACAACACAGCACACTTCAGGAACTCTAGTTAGGCACAGTTTGCATATATTTAAATTGAAATCTCAAACCCACCACCACACTTTAAGATCTGCTCTGCCTCCAGCCATGTGGCTGTAGATCCAAACCACAAGCTAACAAAGCACTGAATATATTGCAGGCTATATATTAAACTACTACAGATGCTATCAAAATTTTATTTATCCATAAACTGATTTGAACATTCCTTTTTATTTCAGATAATTATTTATGATACATAGTGTCCAAAAGAGGCCTTCAAAGATTGATGCCTGTGAATACCCTCGTGGGAATATGCAAAGGAGAGTTGATTAGATCATTATTTCATGTTATAAGCATTCACAAATGACCTGATGATTATCATAAGGCTCCAGTAATCAAGACAGGATGATTTTGAGTAGACACATAGATCAGTGGAGCAGAGGAACTAGTAGAGATATGGATCTGTACAGATGTAGTAACTGTTTTCTGACAGAGAATCCAGGAGGATTTGGTGGAGAGGAATACTCTTTTCAACAAGTGACACAACTGTAATTAGATAGCATATGTTAAAAAGAATAAAAACATACCCTAACTTTTTCACAATTAACTGAGAATTGTAAATGAATTTTAAATTTAAACTGTAATACTGTGATATTTCAGAAAAATAATTCAGGAAACAATTGAAGTGACATTAGATTTTACAGTTCTGTCTAGATATAATAATAAAAGTGTGATCCATGAAAAATATTGCTAAGTTGAACTTCACTAAACTTAAAAGCTACTTAAGCAAGACATAGTGAAGAAAATGAAAGATTTGTAATATATGTGCAAATAATTTCATAAATGATATTTTAATTGCGATGCAAAAATTGTTTCCATTTGTAGTATACAAAATTATGTTTATACTAGGGAATAGATAAATAATCCTAATTAACTTATACATTAGCTCACATGTTTATTTGTGAAAACACAAAATCTAATATCAGCAAGTTTCTGGTATGAAGTATATTGCTGTTAAATATTGTCACGATGTCATTCAAAAACTTTTAAAATATTTACTTATTTATTTGCAAGCAAAGAGAGAGAAAAGGAGAAAGAGGGAATGGACAAGCCAAGGCCTCTTACCAATATAAACACACCCTAGATGAATATACCACTTTCTGCATCTAGCTGTACTTGAGTACTAAGAAATTGAACACAGGCCATACAATAGGCTTTGCAAACAACTTTAACCATTTATCAATCTCTCCAGCCTTAATTCTAAGCCTTTTTATTTTATTTTTTTAATTTATTTTTAAATATCTTTTTTAAATTTTTATTTATTTATTTATTTATTTGAGAGCGACAGACATAGAGAGAAAGACAGATGGAGAGAGAGAGAATGGGCGCACCAGGGCTTCCAGCCTCTGCAAACGAACTCCAGACGCTTGCACCCCCTTGTGCATCTGGCTAACGTGGGACCTGGGGAACCGAGCCTTGAACTGGGGTCCTTAGGCTTCACAGGCAAGCGCTTACCCGCTAAGCCATCTCTCCAGCCCGTAAGCCTTTTTAAACATTACAAACAAAATAAGAATGCTGGAGAGATGGCTCAGTAATTAAGGCACTTACCTGTAAATCCTAATAACCAGGGTTTGATGCCCTAGTATCCATATAAGGCCAGATACACACATACATACATACATTTATACATAAATACGTATATATACATTTGATTTTAATTTATAACTTGCCCGAATGGTTGCCGGTTCTCATGTCTATCTGCAGTATGACTTTAGTATTTTAGGATGGATAGAGTGGAGTTTTGCCCAATATTTGTAGAAAATTACTAAGTATCAATATTATAAATAAAAGTAAGCTACCCAAGGACTGATAAACAGGGTCTATATGTTCTTGGATATGATACTATACTTTGAAGTAACTGAAGGCAAAAGAAAGTGGCTTTTCCTGGAGAAGACAACTAGTTAGCCTAGAGTGGACTTCATAGTCTCAGGAGAACATTTGTAAGATTACTGCTCACATGAGTATAACACAACATTAATGAAGAGCCATGATAGAACGAGCTCGATGCCACTGGTCATACTGCATTTGGAGTAAGGGAGCAGAAAGACCTTGCTGCCCATTCTCAATGCACTTTATTTTTATATAATTTTGGATTCCAGTGTTTTCTTTTCCCCCAGCAACAATAAGGTGACTACAGTAGGTGGAGGCACACAACAGTACTCACACATATGGACATACATGCATAGGCATATAACACACAAAGAGAGACTGGAAAACTGTGCATTTTGATGCAACTAGGTTGTGGCTGGGATCCTAGCTTTTGTATGTAAGGTAATTCCCATACTTGCAGTCCATGGAGGAGTTTCTGGATAGTGGGTCAGGATGTTACGGTTAAAATCTACCCATTAAGGCAGAGCCTATGATCCTAAGTACAATGTTCTAGTTCTCGGGTATCCCCTGGATCTGAATTCTATCAGGGTTCAGGCCCAAGGCAAGCTAATTTTCACACATGACAAATTGCTGATCTCAAAAAGACCAGCAATTTCTGAAATATAGATAAATGTGCACTAGTATATCCATAAGAGGATAATTTAATTACTCATATACACCCAGATTTGGAACTGTTGACACCAACTTTTTCATGCCTTTCATATCTTCTCCCTTCTGGCCCTAGAAGACTTAAATATTTTTAAATAAGCCTAACCTACCCCCAGAGGTCCTCATTTGTTTTGATTGGCCAGATTAACTTATAAGTTACCCCGTATGATTTTGGAGTGTGCTTCTGAGCATAAATATGATAACAAAATGAAAATTTCTCTTTCTCAAAGCTGATCTGCAGGGTGGGTGGGCAATGCTTTTCTTCTTCATTGTAGTTCTTTGTAAGTAGTAAACCTTTTTGATTGACATTTTATATGTTTTCATTACTTGAGTGGGACTGAAGTATCATGCTTATGAAATCAATTTCTCCTTCATCTGTTCTTCCTTTCTTGCTTTAGAATTTTACTCAATTGTTTCATAGCCAGTGTGTTAAGTACCTCAAGGTTATTCATTCAACTTAGACATAAACATTTCCCATTCCAAGGGAGGTTGGGTGCTATGCCCCAACATTTGTGCACTTAATTAAAACACAAAGGATGTTTAATTAGTGTAATAAATGCAATTACTACTATCTGTAATGAGGAAACTGCTGCTCAGTTTTTAGAGCCACAGACAGGAGATGGCCAGATGGGTTAATTAATCAATGCTAACTCTCATTTGTTCAACTCTTTGAGCTTTTCTGATACATGGAGACAATGCAAACAGAATACAGCATTGTTGCTGGAACTGAGAGAACCTATGCAGAAGTACTTGCTCAGGTGCCCCCACTCCAATATTTTTATTGGTAAAGCTGACCTTCATACTTTTTTATGCAACTCTCCTGCATATACATCCCAATACTAACACATTATGATACAACAGAAAAAAGTATAAATGTTTATTTTCCAAATCTCAAGAGATTTGTTAACTAATTGTTGTTCTATGCAAGAAGCCTCTTTACTTTCATGTTTGCATTCTCTTCACATTTTGCCAACTTAGGTGTGCATGGTAAGTGAGTACAAACCTTGACACTGTGGAAAAAATTCCCAAAAGAGATTTGTGAGTACAGTCCATACTTTTTATGTAAAATAAATTTTGGTTATTTTTAATGTGTTGTACTAATCGAACTATAAATATTTTTGACATTTGACAATTGAAATATAAACATTTCCCACATCTAGTACAAATATTCCTTAAATTTCTGCTTGAAAAATCAAGCCACTGATGCCTGAGATAGAAATGATTTGAATCCTGCACTCTTACTACAAAGACAAAAGCAGTGAGTTTATTTTCTGCATGCATACACTGGAAATATCCTAATGGCATTGGGTGGCCTAAGCAAAACAAAACAAAGGTCTATGGCCACTACAGCTCTTTGTCAAGACTTTACACAAAAGTACTGACAGCACTATAATAGGGAAACAACATGCCAAGACATTACAAGAGTGTGAAGCTTCTGCCTCAGAAACTGCGTAAATTATTATATGCTTGGGTGGCTGCAAGAACAACAGATAGCTGAGTAATTAATGCAAACTGTGTCAGCCTCCCTCTCTTTCAGTAACGAGATGCTTCCTGACACACAATCACCATGCAATGACAAACCATCTTGAGCAAAATAGACACAGAGAAGTCCTAGCCTTGTGAAACTACTGAGCCAGTATAGTTTCCCCTCATGAGAGACTTCAGCCATAGCTGTCCCCAGGGTAGCATCTTCTGGTAGAAGCTATTTGCAGTGTTATAGGAAGCTTCCAGTTCTGAGGGGCACAGATGTTATCATCCAGCAAACAAGTTTCCTACAACAATGATTTCTTTTTTATTCCACTCTCCACACCATACCAGTGTGGCTAAAAACTTAACTACAGCTTTGCAAGAACCTGCAATGTGTGAAAGTACTTTTATTACATTTAATTAATTGCATTAACTAAAACTATAAAATTTGTTGAGTGTTTCCCATATCCAGTGTAGCATATGTCTTATAGGACTAAATTTATGCTTGAAAGACAACTCATACCTGAGATTTTAATGATCAGAAACACTAAGTCTGGCTTCAAAGAAAACATACAGAGAAATTATTAGCAATAGCATGTTTTTAAAAATCACACATGTACTTACATATATTACCACTATATATAACCATGTATATGCTTCTAGCTGTTATATTTGATTATCTAATGTAATAATATATAAAAATGTAAGTATTGTAACGAGCTATATTGAGCTACCAATGTCAAACAACAAGGTTATAGTTTGAAAAAAAAACGGTATAGATACTCTAATGGGAGCAGATCTAGACAAGATAAAAATGTACAAAATCAAGAAAACATTCAAATCTTGTTCTAAAACAATGTGGAAAAGAGAGAGTTTAGGCAGAAGCATCATGTGGAAGTACATAATCTTGTGCCCAGAAGCCATAGGTTGTTACTAACATTACAGTGTCAGAATAGGAATACCTTCCACTTACTTGTTCACCAGGGTGGACCTTGATACCTCGAAAACATTACAATCTACGACCAAGTCTCTTAGTTTCCCACTGGAAATAAAAACCCTATTGCTGAAGAGTCTACATGCTTTGGCTGCAGGTCACTGAAACATCAAGCTGAAGCTAAACTGGAATCTTCCTTCCTATTGACTACCTGTCATAATCTGGGGAGAGTTATGCAGCCTGTTGGGGGAGAAAATTCATGAAGGATCTTAACCAGCAGTGGACCCTGCAAGCTTTACAGCTGGCCAGCCAGTCCAAATGTATTACCTGATGCAATAGTCACTTGTCCATTATTGGGGAGAACAACTGATATCGGATCGGACTTAAGGCCTACTCCACAGAAGATAATTCATGCCTGGTATCAAAAAGTTAATCAAAAGCTATGGCTGAGGATTTCATAAGCCTTGGGCATGGGAGAAGGAAGAAAGAAATCAAGGATTATTACTGTTTTCTGGGTAGATGGATATGTTAGTTCCTCCAAGCTGCCATCTAAATGTTTATGGTTATGCTCATATATTAATGCTACCTTCCCTTTTGGTTAGAGAAGCTTCAATTTTCAGATGGCAGTGACCCTTTAGGAAGACTCAGATATCATTAAAGTGCTGAGAAGAAGTGAGAATGGAGTGTTCAGCACTGAATGAGATATCTTTATCATGCTTTTAATGGCTCAGAGTCCACTATGGAAGAAGTGGTATGAAAAACGTAAGAGTCACAGAAAGGGATGGAGGTCTTTGTGATGCTGTCTTCCAAATACAAAATGACCATGACCATGGCACTCATGAACTCACAATGGCTGAATCTACTTACATAATACCTACATAATAAGATGAAAATGATGACATCAAATTGAAGAGAGATTAGTTGGAAAGAAAAGAAAGTTATTCAGGAGAGAGAAAATGGAAAAAGGGGGAAGAGATTATGTTTATGGTATATTGTCTATGCAGTTTTGCATCTGGACGCAAATACACACACACACGCAAATACACACACAATTAAATGAGTCCCATTGGATCTTCTCATTTGTAACAAGTTTATAAGAAGTAGTAGTGCTTTGTAGCAGCAAAGGAATTATATGTTAATGGTGGGATGATATAATAATTAAAATTTTAGACAGAAATATTAAAACTTTATATACTTCACATAAAGTTCTTTGTGGATTAGAAAAATTATTATCATTAAAATGATCATCCTATCAAAAGCACTATACTAAATCAATGCAATTCCAATAAAAACTCTAGCAGAAATAACCTTAAAATTCGTATGAAGCACACAAGTTCTTGGATAAATAGAAATGTCACCAGCTAATATCCAGCAGTATCATCATCTGATTACAAGTTATGCTACATGCTATAGTGATAAAACAGCATGGTACTGGCACAACAAGAGATACCTATATCAATGGCATATTCTATATTTTAGCAAAGATATTTAAAACTACAATAGGGATATTTGTAAAGTCATATGATGTAAACTCTAACTTTCATGAAAATCCATGTTAAGAAATTGTCTGTGAAAACAACAATCTAGCATGTATAAAGGCAGTGACAGGTGTTGACCCACATTTTGTGGAAAGAATGTAGTCATGACCAGATGAAAGTAAATGATCAAACAAGCTGGGACATTCACATCTGGAATTGTATGTTTGTGGGATAGCAAAGCATATAATACTCTTATACATAGGCAGCAACAGCACATGTGATCCTATGTCCTCAATGCAGTCCAGTAATGGGATATATAATTTTAAGAGGATGATCTATACGATGTTTGGGATGTAGTGAGGCTACAAAAATAAAGCTGCATATGCCAGGGGCTCCATAAAGGATTAACAGAAATGTTACCACGTAATGAAAGGCTTTCTAACATACATAGCAATGAAATGCCATAAAACATTTATGCAATATAATAAATTTAGTATGTAAAATTTCTTATAGTTGTATATTCTATATTCTCTTAGCTAATAAATATAGTTAGCTTTTGTTTTACTTCCTGGTTGCTGTGACATAAAAGCTAACCAAAACAAGGAACAGTTCATTTCAACTTACATTTCATCATAGGATGGAAGCCATGGCAACAGGAGTATGACATCAACAGTCAACTTGCATGGGGAGTGTTGCAGCCAGGTTCACATTGCTGGTAGAAAACACCAAACTAAGAGCAGTTTGTAGAAGAAAAAAGTTTATTTTGGATTACAAACTTAAGGGGAAACCCCCATGACAGTAGTGGAAATAGTGGCATAAGCAGAGGGTGGATATCACTTCCTGGTCAACATGAGATGGACAGTAACAACAGGAGAGTGTGCCAAACAATGGCAAAGGGAAGCTGGCTATATGTACTATAATCCTTTCACAAACAGGACACTACCTCCAGGAATATTAAATTACCAATTGTGACCAGCTAGGGACATAAGCATTCAGAACACTATGGGAGACACCTGAGTCAAATGTCTATATTCTGCCCCTGGCCCCAATAAACTGATAAACTACATGATATAAAATGGTATGCATTTAGTCCAACTTTAAAAGTCCTTTAATTTTTATGTATCCCAGCTACGTTTTTTAGCACCACCATAGTCCAAGCTGATTAAACTGAGCCATAATACCAAAAATAAAAAATATCCCCCCAAAAAACCCATAATAGCACAGAATAAACATTCACACTGTAAAATATGGTATTGAGCATAGCAAAGAAATGTTCAACCAATTCAAGATTTAAACAGGACAAACATCAAACTCTGTAGCTACAGCTCTAATCAGTGACAAGTCACCAAGTCCAATAATTCTAACCAATGACATTCTCTAGAGTTCTAATTCTGCTCCTTCAGCTAGGCTACTCACAATCCTAGAAAACATCATGTGGTGCTCCTAGGCAGCCATCCCATAGTCCTGACATCTTCATTGGGTCTCTAATAAAAACCAGTGTTCATCCTCATGACTCCATTGAGCTTCCATGCAGATAACCCAACAAGAGTGAATCATATTGCCTATGGTCATTCCCAAAATATAAAACCATGTTGTAAATTCAATGACCCTCTCTTTCCTGCATTTGTTATTCTATCAGGTGGTCTACCAATTTGTTAATCTATGGGAAAATAAAGCAGACTTTGAAGAAAAGGACACTCCTTTAGCATTCAGGCCCCTTCAAAAGTGTCTGCATCATTTCTATTTTTCCAATGTCGATCAGCTAACAAAGTTTCAAAGGTTGTAGTCTCTCATACAATTGAACCTGAATGGGTAGAAGTTTTGATCCAGGTATTTCATTTCTGGGCCATATCTCTCTGCTCATACCCATCCACTTTTGCTCAATGAAACCATGTGAAAGTTTTCAGGATGTGGGCATAACAGCAAGCCTTTCATACAAACTGCTTTTAGCCCTGTGTAAGAAAAGCTCTTTATCGCCCTCATAAGCCAAACTTCACAGTCCATAGTTCTTACTGCATCCAGGTCTTCCAAATCTGACCAACAAAGTCCATCAAGTTGTACTTTTAGCAGTGCAAGATGTCTCTTAGGCAAGGTTTCAAATCCTTCATATTCTCAAAAAAAAAAAAAAAAATTAGGGCCAAAGGGACAAAACCCACTTAGTCAGGTTTCTAGCAGTAATGACCACACTTCTTGGTATTAATTATACTGTTGCAGTCAGGTTCTCATTGCTGGCAGAAAATATCCAAACAAAAACAGCCTGTGGGAGAAAAGGGTTTATTTTGGCTTACAGACTCTAGGAGAAGCTCCACGATGGCAAGGAACGATGATGGCATAAGCAGAGGATATCATTGCCTGGCAAACATCACATGGATAATAGCAACAGGGAAGAGTACCAAACAATGGCAAGAAGAATCTGGGTACAATATCCATAATCCTGCCTCCAATAATACACTGCCTCTGGGAGGAGTTGATTCCTAATTTCCATCAGCTGGAGATATAAGCATTCAAAACATAAATTTATGGGGCAACACCTGAATCAAACCACCACAGGCAGTCAGTGAATAGAAAGTAAAAAGCACTGGTGCTCAAATTATTTTCTTATTATCCAGTCCAGGACCCCAGACCATAGAATTGAGCAACCCATAATTTAGCTGGGTCTTCCTACCTCAATTAATTTATCAAGAAAACTGCTTGTATGCATGCCAAGTGGTTAGTTTTCTAGGTGAATCTAAATTCTGTCAAGTTCACAATCAATATAAGCCATCACATTTGCCAAAGCATTTAGCTACCTGCCTGAGCTGAAAAGGTAAGACCTCATTGTTGAAGACCCCAAAGGCTGTGTTAAGAGGACATAAATTCTCCACACTGGAATTGAGAGGGTAGCTATTTCCCTCCTGGCTTGACCTCTTGGCACTGAAAAGTGCTATTTGGGAGCTGCTGGGAGACAATGCTTACCAACAGCCTAAATAAGCAGGGGACTGAGCAAGCTATAAACCAGCCAAGCCAGGAATACGCACCTATGTAACAGTGACACACAGCCTGTGCAGGTAACCTACTGCTCTATTATTGGATATGAGATCCACTCAGGGGAGAGAACACATACCCAGTGCTAAAAATTAAGCTGGTATTCCATGGACAGAAAATTTAGAGACTCCGGAAAAAAGCTCCCACTGCTTTCTGGACATCAAGAGTGAGCATGTGTAGGTTCCTGGATCTTAGGGAGCCAGCAGTGGTTTGGTCAAAGGCCAGGAATCCATGGTGAGCACAATGAAAGACTTCACTTTCTGGGGACAGTGTCTATGAACAGCTTGGTTTAATCAATAGGGAAATAGGTTTATAAGCAGTTAAGGGTCCTAAGGGATTGTGCAAAGTTGCTTGCTGATGCCTAATTAGCATATGGGGACATACATTTCAGCATGTAGCCAATGGTAAAGGGAAGGTATATGGTACGGGGGATGGGCTTGCAAAAGTCCTTGCTGATACCATATAATTAGTTTCCTAGGCAACTGGCCAAATGTCACAGGGTTATGGGCAAAGCCTAAGTGTTATCTGAATGTCCAACTATCCCATGTTTGGCGAGGGAGTGGCCTTACTTCCTGCCAATCTCAGGGTCTGAGATTTTGTCCAAGCTCACTGCAGTCCCCAAGAATGGAGGGAGGATCCTGGCTCCCTGCAACTCCCAAGAATGGGAGGAGGAGCTCCCCTACTGGTCTGGTCCCAGAGATATTACCTGCAGTTCAGGCTGCTGGGACTTCTCCATAGCCTGGGGCCTTCCTATCAGACAGCTTAGGTTTGATTTAATCCAGGGCCCTGCCCTATGTCTGACAAGCATGCACGCACAAAAAGTCATGTGACTATGCATGTTCCCTTTAGAAGCTCTTCTCACTCCTGGTTGGAATATTGGTTCTACTTTATAGATGGCAGAGAATACTGCGAAGATCCAAGACACACCAACACAATAAGAAAAGAGAGACAACTGCCCTCCACAAGACAGCCCACATCTAAAACAACACCTGGGACCCAGGAGACACTGCAGAGGAAGCAGAAACAGACATGTAGCTCCCATTGCTGGTGCAACAACTAGCACTATGGAGATAGTGACAGGAAAAATGGCCAGCCAACACTCCTCAAGGGAAACTCAGAGACCACAGAAAACTCAACTCTAAATTAGACTGCTAACAGATCCACCATGATTCAGTGAACATTAGAGAACAGGGGGAAGATATATAGTAGGAGTTTGAGAGTGGGTAGGAATATCCTGAGGCGCAGTAGCCCAATAGAAAGAGGTTGTCATGACCACTCAGTGAATACACACAACACCATGGAGGAAGGTCCTCAGGGACAGGACAGCAGTGAAGCAAAGGTTGGGGGATGAGAGGATCTAGAGTTTAGCCTTCTATAAAATAACAGATAAAAAATAGGGCTGGAGAGATGGTGTAGCAGATAAGTATACCAAGCCTAAGGACCCAGGTTCACATAAGCTTGATGCACATGCATCTGAAGTATGTTTGCAGTGTCTAGAGGCCCTGTGTGTCCATTCTCTTTGTCTCTGCCTCTCTCTTTCAAATAAATTAAATTTTAAAATAAATTAATTATTAGTTAAAAAGATTTAAATTTCTCAGAAGGCAGAGATGGGACCTCAGTAAAGTGACACCAGCATGAGCTGAATAGTAAGACCCTGGATCAAAAATAAAAGTGAGAATAATGCCTTACACTTCCTTTGGGTAATTTTTTGTTGTTGTTGTTTTGTTTTGTTTTGTTTTGTTTTGTTTTTCAAGGCAGGGTCCCACTCTAGCTCAGGCTGACCTGGAATTCACTATGTAGTCTCAAGGTGGCCTCGAACTCATGTTGATCCTCCTACCTCTGCTTCCCAAGTGCTGGGATTAAAGGCATGCACCACTATGCCCACCTAGGATATTTTTTTAATTCAAATAATAGTAACATTTCCATTGTGTGTTGTTTAATGTTTTGGAAAAATAGGAACACTGGAATTGGTATATTATTTTTTTTCTCCTTAAAGTCCATAAAAAATATTTTTTTAGAAATTCTTCAATATATGTATTTATTTATTTGAGAGAGAGACAGACAGACAGACAGACAGACAGAGAGAAAGAGAGAGAGAAAATGGTCACACCAGGGCCTCTAGCCACTGCAAACGAACTGCACAAGCATGTGCCACCTTGTATATCTGGCTTATCTGAGTCCTGGGGAAACAAACTGGGGTGTTTTGGCTTTGCAGGCATATGTCTTAACCACTAAACCATTGCTCTAGCCTTATGAAAATGTTTTTATTAATAGGCCAAGATGGAAAAGTCACCATGAATGTGAGGTCAACTTGAGTACATAGTAAGTTCCATTTCATTCTGGGATAGAATGACAACCTGCCTTAAAAATTAGGTAATTCTAAATGTACTTTTATTTATCTATTTGCAAGTAGAGAGAAAGAGACAGGGAAAAAGAGAATGGATGAACCAGGGCCTCTTGACACTACAAACAGACTCCAAACATCTGCATCTGGCTTTATGTGGGTACTGGAGAACCAAAGTCTAGCTGTCATGCTTTGAAAGCAAGTGCCTTAACTGCTAAGCCATCTTTCTAGTCATCCCTTTCCAAATATATTTTTATTAGTACGTATTTTTAGTACTAATTATGTACTTCATATTAAGGGTTTTCCTATCTACTAAGATGACTATGTCTGATTTTTCCTTATTTTTCATTTATTGATTTAATTTTCTTGTAGTTTTATTCTTTATTGACACATTGTGATTTTCTTCGCTCTCTCTGCTGGTAGAACTCCTTAAATTATCTTCTGTAAGCTTAGTGTGTTCCTTTGGCTTATTCTTACTTTGATACGTCTCAATACCTGTTAATTGTAAATATATCTGTGCTAGACAATATAATCTTAGAACATATCATTCCATGCTTTCCTCAATTTCAATATTTTTTCAGATTCTGATGGGTTTTCTTTATAAATAATTTTTTTTTCTTGCTGCTGCTTGTATTGCTTTTTCCTTGTTCTGAACTCTTAATATTTTGATGACAATCCATCTTAGAAAGGTTCTTTGTCATTTTATTTGGGTTCTAAATGCCACATAAATTTGTACTTGCATATTTTTGCCTACATTGGGAATTTGCTGCAATAATTATATTGAGTAGATTTTTTCATCTTCAATTCTTATCTAAGCTCCTCTTCTGCCATATGGGTTCCTAGATTTTATCTCTTCATCATGTCTCAGTATTCTTAGAAGTTATAGACAGGTTTTTTTTTTTTTTTTATCTTTATCAGTCTGAATTTTAGATTTTCTCAAGTTTGTCTTTTATCTTCAATATTCTTTCCTTAGCTTGATCTTGTCTGTTGCTGAACCTTCCTGCTGTGTGTGTGTGTTGTTTAATTTGATTGATTGGCTCATTTTCAATGTTTATGTTTCATTCTTCATCAGAATTTCAGTTGCCTTGCAGAATTTTCCTCTACATTGTTGAGTTTATTTTTCAATATGGTTTCTCATCTACATTGCTGACTCTCTTACCTCGGTCCTGGATTGATTTGTTTCTTTTATTTATAGCTTTCTCTTTGAAGTTGTTGAATAGGCTTAAAAGTAATATATTGAACTACTGTCTGGCATTCAGGTTCTTTATTATGAATTATAGGTTTAATAGGTTTCATGTTGTACATCCTTTCCAATATCTTTGTGTTTCTATGTTGTGATGTGCACATCCACTGGAATAATTGCTTTACTTTTCTTTTAACCATTCAATTCTGATTGTTTGTTTTATATTTTCTGAGTCTTCACAGGTTGTAGTCCTCACATGGGCTCGTGATAACCATTAATATTTAGAGAGGAAAATCAGACAGTGTTAACAGGATTGAATATGTGACTACAAATGTAGTATGAAAATAAGGTAAATAAATAATAACATTAAATCACCAATAATTTAAGGAAACAATGGAGTTAGGATGCTAATAGGAAAATAAACTTTAAACATTATTAAACCCAAATATATTTCAGCACTAAAAAGAAGAAGAAATGGGAAAAGGGAAAGAGAAGAAGTAAGTGGTAATTACAGAAAAGTACATGTGTAAAATAGGAAAAATAAAAGATCACTGAATAAGGGAAGAAACGAAACAATCATATAATCTAATCACACAAGATATGATTAAGATAAAATATAATAAAAAGTGAAGATAAAAACACAATAATAATAAAAGATAAAGTAACATGAACTTAAAGCCAAATATTATAAGGGAACATTTCTTCCTTTCTTGGATAGCATATATACTCTTGTTCTTGGAGTTATTTTTTGGAGCTAACACTGCTGGTGGGTGAACAGGTGTTCATATCTCAGGAAGTCAAGCATATTAGACCAGACAAGCACCCTTCTGTCTGTCTTCCCTGTTGGAATGAATTCCTGGGCAGGAGTCAGCCAGTGTTCAGTATCCACTCAAGATCATCCTCACACTGTCAACTACTTCTTCCTCTTGTGCTGGGTGGTGACATATTCTAGAAGTGTGTTCCAATTATGGAGGCTCTGAGGGGAGCTTCTCCTGTGTTTGGCTGCTGTTCTCCAACATCCTTCAGGCTTATGCCTTTGGGTCCAGTGGGCCTGTGCTCAAGTCAGAATCAGTGAGGTGTTCATGTAGTCTTTAGTTTCATCATTCTCTTAGTGTGTGAGGTAAAGAGGTTTGGGGTTTGGAAACATAATAGGGCTGAAATTACTCTTTCCGACAGTGGTGTTGGACTGTACAGTTTCCATCAGGGTCTGCTCTCTCCTTGCTGAAGTGTCATATGAGATGCAGCATGACTGTTATTGAGTCCCTTCCCAGCTTCTGCTTTGCATAGCCTGCATATAAGCATTTTGCAATTTTTTTCTTAAAATTTTGAACTAAAGAATCCACTTTAAATTTGTAAATTTTAAGAAATGTGAACACCTTTTACCAGCACTGGATTTTTACTTTTTTTTTCTTCTCTCAGAATTAAATTAGGTTTTTCCTGTTTAGTAGCATTCATGATCCTGAATGTTCTTGAATACCAGGACATGGAGACAAATCTTATGACATGGTTGCAAGTGGCACATTTTGAAGCCAAAGAAGCCTGCTTCATGAACCCCCACACTTTAAATTTTCATCAGTTTTAACATGTTGAGTCACTAAGCACAAATATTCTACCCTTCAAGAGGTACTCAGTACTAAAAATGAGATTTGATGAACTATAGTATCAATAACATAAGCAATATAGAGTGAGAGCAAGTGAGGGTGACAGAGAGAGAATTGGTACACCAGGGCCTCAGCCAGTGCTATTGAACTCCAGATGCTTGTTCACCTAGTGCTCATGTGTAACCTTGTGCTTGCATCAGCATTACATGTCTCAGTTATGTGGGATATGGAGCCAGATTGAACATGGGTACCCTGGCTTCACAGGCAAGTGACATAACCACTAAGCCACCTTTCCAGCCCTCACCAAAAGTTTTGTCATATTCAAATGAGAAAAAAAAAATTGCAACTTCTTTCCCAACCTCTCTACTATTATGTGGCTTTTCCCCAGAAAAAAAATGAAACAAACATATTAACCCAAGAAAGGACATCAACAACAGATCAAAGAGGTTTTTCAAGGTTACTTTACAGGCACATGAGAGAATGGTTACTTACAGAAGCAGGGTGTCTTTCTGACAGCTGCATCACCCATCATCAAAGAGCTCACCCCAGCATGGATGAGGACTCATAACAGCTTCATCCCAGGAGGTGCCTAGTCAACATGCAGGAAGCTTCAAAAAAGAGTATCCTTCCATGACTATTGTTTAATGCTCATATGACCTTGGCGAGCAGGCCTTGAGTCTTGTAAGTTGAATTAGCTTCCAGAGTCCCATGAGTCTCTCTACTCCCTCCAGGAGTAGAGAAGAAACCATAACACAACACATATCTATGCTGGCCACACAACCATAGCTTATTTGTATGCTCATAAGTATATGCATATTTGATTATATATATATATACACATACATACACACACATACATATATACATATATGGAATATATATTTATATACAATATATTGAGTATGGTGTTTATGATTACTATACATTATATATTATATGGGCATATGTGTGTATTGCTTATGAAAATGTCAAAATACATGTTTTACCTGAATTTGCAGTTTAATCATTTTTTTTAAATAAATGTTTATGTCTAAGTTATTTTGGCAGAAAAACAATAACTTAGAAGGTCTGGGTTATTCAACCATTGACCATTGTTCAGGTTCCAGAAAATAAAATGTTGAGTGTATGGAATATTTTACCTGTATGTTTGAATTTGTGACTCACCACCTTAGTCAGTGCAAACAAGAATGACTACATTTGCTTATTTTGACAGTGATTCTTTGTAAATGCTTCATTTCGCTTTATGAGCAATCAGAGTCTGAGCAGTTGGGATCAAACTTGTAGGTGCTGCATGCCTTTGTGACAGAGGCCTAGGATAATGTTTTACATCAGATTCACTTAGAAATGTGTTTTTTGTGTCCCTGGAAACCTGAACTTGGCTTGTCCCTTCCTCAATGTCTGCTCACTGTAGTAAACCTGACCTGCCAATACAACAGCTTCTTTAATTGTTTTAAAATTTTTTTGTTCATCTTTATTTATTTATTTGAGAGTGACAGAGAGAGAAACAGGCTTCCAGCCACTGCAAACGAACTCCAGACGCTTGCGCCCTCTTGTGCATCTGGCTAACATGGGTCCTGGAGAATCAAACCTCGAACCCTGGTCCTTTGGCTTCACAGGCAAGCGTTTAACCACTAAGCCATTTCTCCAGCCCAGCTTCTTTAATTTGGAGGGCACTTCAAGCCTGTGTGGTCTGGGGATCTCTCAATACACAACTGCTCAACTTCACCAAAACACTTGCTTCATGCTCCCACGCTGCTTATTTTCTACTCTGAACTCCACCATGTTTCATCAATAACATCTAGTCGAAGGAGTTAGCAGACTCACACTCTAGAATGTTGATGATCAGTTCATATGTTACTGACTTTTTAGTCTACTAGTACTCTTGTGTTTTACCTATGCCTCAAATGAACAAAATATTAAAATTGTTTAACAAGAATTTTTTTTTTTTTTTTTTTTTTTTTTTTCCTGTAGGTTCATTCACCTTTACGCAAGGTATCTCCTGAGTTGTTAGGATTTAGATCAGGGTGTGAAGTGAACCCAGTGGTTAAGCGAAAATGGAACAAAACATAAAAACACCCAACCAGAATATGGATGAAATTATTTACATCAACAACGACCTGAAAATTTTCTCTGAAATTATTTTTGCTTATAGAATGACATAATACGAAGCTTGAATTTCACTATGGAAAAGATGAATCCATTAGTTAAGGAAATGAATTTGGACCTACAAAGTGTTTGACCATTGTTATCCAAATAATTAGAACTTAGTTTTTAGTTAGTTTGTTTCTTTCTTTTGGGCTTTTCTAGATGGGGTTTCATTCTAGTTTAGGCTGACCTGGAAGTCACTATGTAGTCTCAGAATGGCCTCAAACTCATGGTGATCCCTCCTATATCTACCTCCCCAATGCTGGGTTAAAGGGGTGTGCCACCATAGCTGGATAGAATTTAGTTTCATAGCATAGAATAAATGCTAAATTTGAGCAGTTCAGAGGAAGTATTGGGAAATATTTTGAATATTTTGCTATCTAAAACATGTTGATAGTACCTTGCTGGCAGTGTTCTTTCCTACTATACTCTTTAAAAACAAGGAGGCTATGTGTCTGTACAGATGACTTGGAGGCCAAAGTTGTATAAAAATTTCAAAAAGATAGTGAGAGATAATTTTTTGATAGTAAGTTACAAGGATGGCATCAAAAATTCTTCTTATTTTTTAAGCACATCTTTCTGTAATGTGATTCTGCTACTTCTGCCTTTAAGATGTGGAATTTTTTTTCATTACTTATATATGACATTTTTGTGACTATCTTACCTGAATAAAATGCAATGAAATAATCACATTATGATTTCCAGTCTTAAACCTCAAAGGACTGGTACTATCCCTTCCCTCCTCTTCAGATGAGTTGCTATCATTTGAAGAAGTTCAGCCTCATGTGCTGGACGATATGGCTTTTCACAACCTAGTCTTCCTAAGCCTGTCACCTCAGGCTGAGGTAACATTAAACCAATTCCAGTTAAGTGACTCCAGGACAGGCAAAAAGAAGAAACACTCCACTGACCATAGAACAAATTTTAGATCTGAAGAGTTTTGATAAACAGTTGCTACTTTCAGTGATGTTTACTGGTTTATTTATTTTTACTCAGAAAATTTAAAAAAAAAAAGTACATTGTAGCTCACATGCACATCAGGACCAAGAGGTGTGAGGCTCAGTTTTGGGGTTTGTACCCAGTTTGCTATACTTTATATATTTTGTGTGTCTATACTGACTACTTGGGAAATATGTTAATGAAATAAAGATATACTTTAGTGATCAAAGTCAGGGTATATTTTTCCTGTCTGGCCACTCTCCAAAATACTTAGAATCTGAATAATTACAAGTACCTTAAGCCATCAAGCCCAGGAGGCTGTGTAGAATGTCACCTTGGGTAATGTATGATAAAGGCTTTGTGAGAAGAAATTAAAGGCACAGCAAGCTCCTAACCATGCCAATTATTGCTTGTCTTTCCATATCCTCATCTATTATCTATTTATCTCTTGTCTCTCTATCATCTATCTTCTGCCATCTATCTCACCCTCTCTCTCTCTCTCTCTCTCTCTCTCTCTCTCTCTATAAATATACCTATCGATTATGTCTATCTCTAACCTTTCAAGCATCTATTTATATATTATATAGAATTTCTCTATCATCTCTTTCTATGTTTTATCTATGTTCCTCTTCTACCTATGTCCTACCTAACTATTGCTAGTCAAATAAAGCCAGTCTAGTCATTGACTATTGCTTCTCTTTGCTTAAAACTTCTTTTAGCAAAATGTATCTAAATTTTCTTGACTAGACATAATAAACTGGCTGTTATTCCTAGAACTACTTGAAAACAATGGAGCCACAAATTTAACTTTTCCCAAATGCTTCCTTAAAAGTACCTTACTCAGTTGTAGTCTAAAGTTCTAGTGTGCAGAGAAACTGTGGACATGGTCTTTACTGATCATCTAATCAGCCACATTACAATGTTCTCAGTAGCATATGTTAAAAGATGATGACTAATCTTCACAAAGCTTTCTGGTTTTCTTATCACAATAATCAAAATCCTTAAAAGCGATCCCCTTTGTTATAAGTTGTATATATGTCCTTCTGTTAAGATATTTACACTAGAGGAAAAGAGCATTTAAATAGATGGTAAGTGTAAGAAAAAAATAGTAAGTGCCCTTGACTAATGCAACTTGTTCTGAATTACATGACTACCCATCATATTTTACTTTTGAAAGATGTTGGAATTTACGTCTAGGTAATGAATAAGTCCAAAATACATAATGCTGTATGCAGAGAAACTCAAGTGAAAGGAAAAAAAAAACAATATAGAATAGGTGGATGAAATATATCATCTAAATGTAAGGTTCACTATGAGCAAAGCAAAATAAATAATTATTTTAAATGCCTATGTCCAAGCAAGCCAATGGCCATAAACATTTCTGCACTCTTGACAAGGAATTTTACGTATCTGATGCACAATGTGAATAAATAGTCTGCTGATAAGACACACAAGCTAAACTTTTCTATTCATGTGCTTTGCTTTCTAAGTTTTCACTTCACTCCGAGTCTTTTGATTTTGTTTCCTGATAGCCTTGTATTTGTTTCTCAAATTCTTATGGTGTTACTCTTCTTTCACTCCAATATATTTTTATGTTTTCCATATCTTAGAGTAAAAATGATCTGCCCAGCTCTTAAGTCAGTGGTTAATGTCAATAGAAATACTCTGGATAGGTGAATGTATATACCACAATTTTTGTGTGTAGTAATATGATTGAGATTGGAATGTTTCATATTGTTTAGCAAAGGTAGGTCTTTACTAATTATGGTGTCTGTTACCTGCCAAAATTACTTAGTACTAATTATTTGTGCCCTTTCATAACCTATCAGTTTTTAGGTATACACACTGATGACTCTTGTACTAATGCACACTGTTTATCATAATGAAGTAACCTTATTTTTTTCCTCTGATAAGATTTGTGGCTTACCTGAATATTTGCAATCAAGTTTTCATGTGCTTCCTATTGTATGGAAGACATATACAGTGGAAATATTGGTGGGGCTCAATTATTTCTCAATTTCCATTGTTGGCTTTCTAAATTTTTTGTGTATCATATTTCATGTTTATGTGTTTCTTTATATTTTAGTTTTTATATACTTATGTATTTCAGAGAGATAAAGAGGTGAGGGTGAGGAGAAAATGGGCACGCCTGGGCCTTCAGCTGCTGTAAAGGAACTCCAGATGCCTGTGACACATTGTGCTTCTGGCTCATGTGGGTTCTGAGGAATTAAACCTGGGTTCTTAGGTTTCATAGGCAAGTGACTTAATCACTAAGCCATTTCTCTAGCCCTCATGCTTAGTTTTTATGTTCCTGTGTTTCCTTAAATATGTGTTTTTCAGGATTTCTTTTGTAAATTAGTTAGACTTTTAATAATAAATTTACTCTCCTTTTAATTGTTGTGTTGAATATTACACATTTTTAAATTAATATGCCATTCACATAGTGAAACACCAACTATCTTTAGTTCTTTCATCCTTTACAGGGTTAAGAATACATATCTGCATGTGGGAAATTGGTAACCTTTTCTTATGCCATTTAATGCCTACATATGTGTGTATTTAGATGTACAGTTTTGATAGTCTTTTAAAATAATGAAGAAACATAGTTTGTAAGTGATGTTACTCAACTATTCATCTTGACAATGTGACTTTCCTTCTTGTATTATTTTGCCTTCAGCTAAAAAGCTTATGATAACATTTCTTACACTATATTTCTAGGTGTAATGTATCCTCCAAGATTCTTATCTGAAAATGCCTTAATTCAATATTTATTTTAAAATAATACAATTTCTTGATATAAAATTTATCACCATTATTTATCACAGAACTTTAAATATCTTATTTCATTTTTCTAAAAAAAATGTATGTTAATTATTTATTTATTTATTTGAGAGTGACAGACAGAGCAAGAGGCAGAGAGAGAGAGAGAGAGAGAGAGAGAGAGAGAGAGAGAGAGAGAAAATGGGCACACCAGGGCCTCCAGCTACTGCAAACAAACTCCAGACGCATGCACCCCCTTGTGCATCTGGCTAATGAGGGTCCTGGGGAACCAAGCCTCGAACCAGGATCCTTAGGCTTCACAGGCAAGTGTTTAACTGCTAAGCCATGTCTCCAGCCCTTTATTTCATTTTTACCTGTCCACATTGTTTCTGAAAAGCGTTCAGAAATTTGTATTGCCTAACTGTATATAATGTGTTGTTTTCATTTTCTTCTTCTTTCTTTTCCTAATCGGTTTTCATTGGTTGTAATATGACTCATTTGGATAAGTTTTCTTCATAAAGTTTCTTGTGCTTAACATTCTAAACTCTAACAAATTCTGCTTGCATCCAAAATTGGGGAGTTTCAGACATGTTTTTTTTTTTCTTTTTTCAAGTTCTTTTTCTCTTCTCTTTCACTTTTTCTGAAGGGGATAAAATTACACACGAAATCAGGCTTTTAAAAGATTCATTATAGGAATTGCAAGAAGGGCTACAATAAAATGTCCCTCATAGATGCTTGACAAGCAATGTCTGTCACACAACATCATTTGTTAAAAAATTAAACAATTACATGAGACTATTTAAATCATGTTACTATCAAATTATGTAGTAAATACATAAGTAGGGGAAAACATAGGAGAAATGACAATAAGGAGAAATTGAGATTTCCAAACTTCAGGTCATCTGGAAAGAATTAACCCCACTCCATTAGGGTAGTAGTAGAAGCAAAGGAAACTTCTACAAAAATAGATACAGCATTTTTTTAATAACTTTATAGGTATAAAGGGATGAACTAGCTATGTTGAAAAACTGTGGAGAAATGATAATCATAATGGCTATGGAATATGATGGATTCTGCTGGGTGATTTATATCACACAGAATGACAACAAAAGGCTAAGTATGATTCATCACCAAAGGATAAACAAAGTTCCCAGACAGCTTCCACTAGCAATAGCCAAAAGACAAAGGGTCAGAGCTATATATGGCTTTATCATAGGCATAGTGAAGATAATTTCTCAATGTTAGTAGACAATTAACAGAAAATATGTGCCTATAAAAGGGAGAAAGGGACAGCTGAGTTCATGTAAATAATCATATCTGTGAATTTCCTCTATTACAGAATTCATGCCCTTATCTCTATGTTGAAGACAGATACAGAAGCTTCTGCTTTGAATAATAACAGGTTTATTTTTTCTTGACCAAGTGATTAAAAAAAAAAAAAACAATGATTAAATGATAACATAACAGATCACGGGTCTTGTTGGTACTGTTAGGAGAGAAAGATAATCTTACCTTGATGGAGTACTGCAGAACCCAGCCTCCATGTTCCAATAGGCATTTGGGAGTGTGCACAGTGTGCATGCTGAAGCAATGGCTCTAAAACATGGTGATTTAGGCTGAATAAATGAGTCTTTATGGCACAAGAATGTTTTTTCTAAAACATAAGATTTCATACTCTGGAAAGGACTGGCAAATACAATGCTTCCATATTGCTATGATGACAGGTGGAAATATAGAAAAATAAACTCTCACATCAAATGATGCAGTAATTGGCAGGCTCTATTTTAGATGATACAATGTAGATTATGAAGCAGAGAAACTTCATGCATCACCAACAAAATATCCATCTATGTGTTGATGGGCAAGACTTATGAGGTCCCAAAAACAAGTCAGGCTTCTCGATTACACTCCTGAAGTAAAAGGTAAGAACTTTTTGCAAAAGATACCAAATGCTGCCAAAGCAGACGATTAAGAGATTCAGCTGAATCTAAAAGGAAGCCACTTTCCAGATGGTTAGTCTTCATAGTGCTAAAAAGTGTTACATGAACCACGGAGGGAAAATGGCCCACAATGTTGTGTTCAAGCAGGGTGTACTGTTATATGATTTAAAAAAAAAGAAAAAACTAACACGATTTATACACCTGTGCAATAATAACTAACACACAACCTATTTGGGTAACCAGTAGCACTTTGATTGGCTATAATACCTGCTCAGTGGAAAGGAAACTATAATTGGAACTACAAACCCAGTCATAATCCTATGGAGACTAAAATAATGGACTCCAATGGAAGCTCTCAGAAGCTTTCATCCAAAAGTGAGGCTACACCCATAAAAATTTCTCTAAGTTAACAAATACTATTCTCTTTAACCTATCCTGATCTCACTTTTCATTGGATAATCTGTTTTACTTTTTCAGAAAGCAGGGAGAACCAAAGGCAACCATAAATTACCAGCATGACAATAATGAAGAGCTGACTCCCAATGATATACCCCTAACATGGTACCCAGGGCCCAGATGGAACCACAGAGGATCAGATGAGATGCACTATGGTGCTGCTTTCCTAGCAAGCCTGATAACCTTGGCAGAGATGATATAGCTGCACTCTGAGGATATTCAAAATTCACCAAAGCAGAAATTCAGAAGTTTCTGAGAGCTCAATACTAAATTAGACTAAAAGGACGCCCACCAAGGATTAGGGAATTTTGCATAAGTGGAGGCAGAAAGTATGCAAGATCCATAGGGTGGGAAGGAATATCTAGAGACATAACCCTCCCCACAAGGACAGACTGCTGCTCTCACAAGTCATACCTACAACTACATGGTAAATACCAACAATCCCACTAAGAAGGACTCTCAAAGGAGTGGTGGGAGCAGGAAGGAGAGAAATTATGGTACCAACATATGATGTGACCATACAAAGTTGCCAATTAATAAAAAACAATAAACAAGTCAATAAATAGACCAGCTTTGTAGTAGGTTTGGAAAATAAACCTCTGATAATCCACCCAAAAAGAAGCACAAAGGTAATAATGATGTCAACAAGGTAGAGTATTGCAATTGTTGCTCCCTTTTGGAAACTAAAAAAATATTGTTGGGTTACTGGACTCACTGAAAATAATGGTACCTCTGATGTTCCCAAATAATAAATTGCACCTTAGTCAGCCATACCATGAAAAATGGGCACTATCATAATGTGAAGCAAATCATAGTGGTAGCCAATGAATACATGCTTGCATGCAGTTTGTTCACAGAGAAAAATCTGCTAAAAACAAGATACTCAGAGTTACAGTGATTCTTACTATATGCAGAAAGAGCACAACAAATATAAGAACCAGGCTACTTCAATAAAGATCATGTGGTATTGACCAAGAATTCCAGGTTACATTCATTTTTGTTTTCTTCTATAATCAACTAATTGAAAAAGAAACCAGGTCGGTGTTGGGAACAATGCAATAGTACCTTAGGAAATATACATGGTAATGCCACCTTCAGACTATTCCCAGAGAGATCACACCAGCTGCACTGGAACTAGCAAGTGCACACAAGGCCTTTGGTAGAATTGTCCACATGTTCCTGGTGTTTCCATATCTTTGCAAGCAGAGCACCGATGACATTTGTTCTGGGTCTTCTTTCTAAGCATGCTTGTAGGGGAGGAATGGAATAAAATATCCATGCCTCTCTTGAACAAAGGCTACATGTTTTACTATCTAGGATAATAAAGATAATACTTTCCCTTGGGAAATAAGTCAAAAATATTTGTTACTCATTTTAAAATATTTAAAAAAATATTTTCTTATTTTTATTAATTTATTTTTATTGACAACTTCCACAATTGTAGACAATAATCCATATTAATTCCCTCCCTCTACTTTCCTCTTTGAAACTCCATTCTCCCTTATATCTTCTCCCCCTCTCAATCAGTCTCTCTATTATTTTGATGTCATGACCTTTTCCTCCTATTAAAATTGTCTTGTGTAGGTAGTATCAGGAACCATGAAGTCATGGATATCCAGTCAATCTTATGTCTGGAGGAACATGTTGTAAAGAGTCCTACCCTTCCTTTGGCTCTAACATTCTGCCAGCTCTTCTGCAATGGACCATGAGCCTTGGTAAATGTGATGGAGATATTGCAGTGCTGAGCACTCCTGTCTCTTCTTTCTAGCACCATGATAGCTTCTGAGTCATCTCAAGGTAACTGCCATCTGAAAAGAGAAGATTGTCTACCAAAAGTGAGAGTAGCATTAATATAAATGTATGAACATTGATAGAAGTGCTTACTGGGCAGATTGATAAGCACAGTGTATACATTTAGCCAGACAGCAGCAGACTTTAAACCTCTGTCACTTCTTCTCAACACCATGGTGCCTTGTGAGTCATCCCAGGGTCACTGCCACCTGAAAAAAGAAGTTTTTCTAACCAAAGGTGAGAGCAGCATTAATATATGTGTATGGACATTAAGAGAAGTGCTTACCAGGGATTTTCATAAGCACAATATATACATTTAGCCAGACACCAGCAGATGTTATAATCCTAGGCTTCAGTCCAATTAGAGAGTGGTTGGTTTTCCCCGAAACTGACATGCCACTATTATACCTGTTAGCTCATTTGGCATGTCTGGCAAAATGTAAGGCTTGCAGTTTCCACTGTTGAGTATTTCCACTGGTGATTTCTCTCTCTCCCATTGAACTACATGCAGCATAGGTTTTTCCAGCTTTCTATCAGCTGGTCTAAATGGAGGGATTTTCAGCTCAGCTCCAGCAGGATTTCTCAGTAATCTTGCAGCCCAAAAATGTGGAGTCTTCAGCAATAGGGTCTTACCATCTATTCCTGGTTTGAAACCAAAAGCCTCAGCAATGGCCTGTAATATTATGGGGGTATCAGTGACCTCCCTGGCCAACACCTCACAAGAAGGTATCCCATTGTCCAAAATAAGTAGGTTTCTCTATGACTTATTTATATCCTCTTAGATTTTGATTAGCCCTCCCTCCACCTTTCCTTTACTCAATTTCTCCCCTGACCTCATTTAGCCCTTTTCACCCCCAATAATATCTTCTTCTACTTGCATATATACAATACCATTCAATTAAGTCCCCCTCCCTTTTTACTCCCTTTATATCCCATTTCTACATTCTGATTTCATGAAGATGGTTTTTATCCAGTGATGAAAAAGATGATTAATACCTACAATAGTGTAAATGAGTGAAGAATATTTAAATCTATCAATAAGGAAGACTGAAGGACAAATTTTGTGAGTTATAAAGGTATTTTATAACTAAATCCTGCTAGGGGTGGGGAGTGGAGAGATAGCTTCGTGACTTACCTGAAAAGCCAAAGGACCCCGGTTTCATTCTCCAGGACCCACATAAGCCAGATGTAAAAGGTCGTACATGCATCTAGAGTTCATTTGCAATGGGTGGAGACCCTGGAATACTCACTCTTTAACTGTCCCTTTTCTTTTCTCTTTCTCTCTCTGTCATAGATGCACAAATCAGTGCATGTGTCAGAAATTTGCAGTAGCAGGAAGTCCTGGCATGCCCCTACACATTCTTTCTCTGTGTTTCTCTCTCTCTCTCTCTCAAAGGAGTAAATAAAAATATTTAAAAAATAAATCCAACATGCTCAATTTATGAAAGGCTAAAATACATCATTTATAATTTTAAGCTAAGAAAATAGAAAAAAATGGATTATAAGTTGAAGATAGTGGTTATATCTACTAGGGAAGGATATGAAAGGGTTTCAAAATATCACAGATTCAGTAAATATCTAAGTTTTAGATGGTGGGTCTACAAACACCTTTTCCTCGCATCTAATTTTCATGTCCTCTACATTGATTTTCATAGCCATCTATAGGGTTGTGATTCACAGTTTCAGAAGATGTGAGCTAACTTGTGCAAGAAATGGAGTTCAAGTACTAACACCATAAAAATAACAACAATAAAACAGTAACACGTATATTAAAGGTATCATGTTTTTCTAAAAATTAAATGTTGGTATTTTTATAGTTTTCACAGTTTTCTTTTGTTTTGAAATTTCATTTCATTGTATTATAATATATTGTGCAATTTTCTATGCCATTTGTTTTGTTTTGTTTTGCTTTATTATTGAAAGTCATGGTATCATGGAGCCCAGGATTTTCATCTGGAACTCCTGGTCCTCCTGCTTCAACCTCTCAAGTACTAGGATTGCTGATATGAACCACCACACCAATCTCCCATGTCATCTTCTTCAAGTAGTCTTTCTACACATCTTCCCAACACTTCTGTCCATTTGATTATCTTTGGAATGGTTACCCCATGTGAATTTCCTCCCACCTCATCTTAGGAATTCCTTTTGCCTCTATTGTGGCATATCCTCAGTTTCCATAGTGCCTTTGTTCTTTTTGTTCTCTCTTTGGCATATTTCACTGTTATTTGTAAAGAAAGCATGCATGGGAGAATAGTTTTAATATCTTACATGTTCAAATTTTCAAATTGTGTTTGTTTCACCCTCACTATTAATTAATCGTGAGTAGTTAAAATTTCTTCAGTTGAAAATAAAATACCTTATAATCTTCAAATAATTATTCATCTTCTAATTTTCATTTGTTTCATTTTTAAGGAGAAAAATTCATTATTTTATTTTTAACTCTTTCTGGGAAAACTTCTGCATATGCTTCTATCCTGTTAATCTATTTACTTCCATTACTCTTAAATTGATGATATATGTTTCTGTATGGATGCCTGTTTACAAATTTTCTTGGATTATACATGATTTATTTCATTTTTTGCAACTCAATTTTCCCATTTTTGGAATTGTGCTTCTTTTAGTTTATCTTATTGAATTTCTTCATTTTCTGTGCTTATTCTGCCTTGAAGTTAACTTTGCTAGTTTTAGATCTCTTGTGTTGGCCTTCTCAATTCTTTGATGTTCTTTTTTTTTTTTTCTGTCAGTTTCAACACTTCTGAGAGAATTGTCAAATTTTCATTTCAAGCTATTAAATTAAATTTTATTTACCATTATATTTTTCATACTCTGAATTTATGCTTATTGTATTAATGTTCCTTTCTGATTATATTTCATAGGTTTTTCTATCTCTCTGTACTTACTTGGATATAGGCTTTTTTCCTTTCCATGTCTTAAGACATGGAATAAATTTAAAACTTTTGTCTTTCCTGCTCTCTTTTTCACCTATTTGCTCTTATTTGTTCATTTAGGCCAACTACTCTTCTGGTTGTCATTTTCTGCCTGCTTGTGTTTATGATTATGTATTGAAACACCACCTGAGACTTCTGAATACATGGTTGGAAGTCATCAAAAGAAATGCTCACATAGGCTAATCAAGTTAGCACTCAGTAGTGGAACTATCTATGCAAACACATTCAGCATGTTTTCATAACTGGTCACATTGTGCAAAGAAAACTATTTATTTTGCCTGTAGGGTAGAATCTCAGCTGAAATTCTGTTGTTTAAGTTTAAAAGGAGGGTGGGGGATCTAATTGTCAAGAAAACAATTCCATGACCCATGGCATGTGTGCCTCCTCAGACCATACTTGACATCATTTTGTCTAGAAGCATGGCTCAACTTCTTCTGTAATAAGGCCTCAGTCTTCTGATGAGGTGACATGTGTTGGTCATCTACCTATGAAAATTAGGAGAAAGGAAACAATACATAATTCTTCATGATTGCCTTGCGGCAGAACAATTTGTTGTTGTGTGAGAGTGTCACAAACAATACAGAAATGCGTGATCTTGATACCAGGCAATGAAAGGACAGAAGCACCTCTTAGTCACTGTGATACTTGAAAATATGAAATTCTCTCCTCTTGCTAGCAGTCTACAGAGATTAAACTGCCTAAGTTGAGAAGTGATTTTGAAATACACTTAGATCCACTTTTGTTCCTTTAAGCCCTGTATAAACCCACTTCCTAAGACACCACCAGCTCTTGAGGTTTTTATATTCCTGCCAGAATGCCAATCGTTCTTGAGCTAATGCATAATCAGGGTCTCTGCAATAAGAAGTGAATTGCTTCCTCCGGTGACCCATTGCCAGTTTTGAATTTAGCTTTGGGGACCAAGTGAATGACTCACTGTCCATCAACTTTTGAGCTTGTGAACATTATCATATGTTTCTCTTTTTAAGTTCTGTTCTTTTATTTCACTAGTGCTTCTGTAGGAATAAGGAATAATGTACACATTTCATTTATGATCTTTAACTGATGTGATAAATTCTTTCTGAGCACTTTTCTATGTATGCCTACAGCAACCATCAGAAAAAGGAATTCAAATGATCTCCATGTTTTAGCCCAGGAAGCTAAAAAGAGTTTATATTCCCCACCTCAGTAGTCCAACTATTATGAAATGAAACAAAATATGTTGAGGCCATGCTCTCACAAACTGCAGCCTGCTTTCAGAACTTGTACAAGGGATCCTGTCTGCCTATGAGTTCAAGGTGAAGAGAGTTCAAGGTAAGGACAGATGAATGTGGCCAGCAAAAAATAAATTGAAAATTTTAGGCTGGATAGATGGCTTAATGGTTAGGCTCTTTGCCTTTGAAGCCTTAGGACCCATATTTGACTCTCCAGGTCCCACTTAAGCCAGACACACAAGGTGACACAAACACAAGGTCATACATCCACTCTAGGTGTTTCAGGTGTCTGGAGTTTGATTGCAGTGGCTGGAGGCCCTGGTGTGCCAAATTCCTCGCTCTCTGTCTCTCTTTATGCCTCACTCTGACTCTCTCATGTTGATAATTTGGAGGGTGAGTTGCCTCTTCTTGTTGTTTGAATGTAAACTTTGCTCCTTGTATTTGAGCAGTTGTCCCCAGGACTGGGGTGCTGTTTAGGAACTTTGTGAAACCTTTATTAGGTGGAGCTGTGCTGAAGAAAGTAGGTAAAGTTTATAGCCAGGCCCCACTTTCTGTTCAGGCTCTGCTTCCTGATACTTGCAAGGTGAGATGAGAGTTCATCAGTTCTTCCTCAATGTACCCCCACCCCTTTTATTAAGCATTACAAAAGACAACCCTAGGTTTTAGAGAGGACTTTAAAACCACAGCACACTCCATATGATTAGACAACAGGTTATAAATACTGTTTTCTGAAGGCCTCCCATTTTCTTTAGCAAATCTGATGAAAGTTGATGATATTGCCTTAAAAAAAAATCTCTTCTCACAGAAAAGTTCTGCATACACTTTCAGGAAATTTGTCAGCTCTATGAATACAATGTAAAAGTTCCAGACATTCATAGAGTTTTCTATTGTAATAAGAGCAGAAATATATTCTGAAAAGTGCTCTTTTTAAATTTTTATTTCCTTTTGTACATATGAGCTAGAATGACTAACATTTTCCCCAGAACTTTTAAATTATGCTTTTGAAAAATATCCTTTGAAGTTGGGGTAGGCAAAGTTATTTTAAGTCAGTGGTACTCTGCTTCTTTTAGTTCTAATGACTAAGTGAGCTTCTAACTATTTCAGCTCAGTATAGCGATTGTGAAGAGAACTAGCTCTGTGAAGGTATCCTGTTTTGTTTTTGTCTTTTCCCTCAGATATTACGGAGTGATATTTATTGACAGGACAAAGTTATGTAAACACTCTTCAGGCATTTATCACCTGAAGTTATGGCTCTGGCTTACAATACAAATTATTCTTCCAGTTCTTCCAGTTCAGGTTCATTGTGATGTTTAATTTCATGTGCCAACTTCACTATAATGTGCCTGAATATTTTATGCAACATTTTTCTGAGTTTTAGATGTGGTGTGTATCTCACTCTATTCACTATCACAAAGGCAGGACTTTTGAATTGGAGTAGGTCTTATTCAATGACTTGAGGACCTGGATATAGTAAAAGAGACTAACCTAAGAAAAACGGGATTCATTCTGGCTCACTACCTTAGAATATGGACAATTGTTAAATTCTTACATTTAGACTCAAGATGAAACATTCTCTGATGACCACTTTGAGTCTGCTGGCCTTTCCATGGCCACTACATTATTGGTTCTCTTTGCTCTTAGATAGATGTCTGGTTTTATAGTCAATACACAATCAGTTCTCCTGGGTCGCTAGCTTGCCAATTTACCCTGATGAAAATCTCAGCTTATATAATTGAATGAACCAATCACTTATAATAAATATCTTCTTGTTTGTGCTATAAATATAGATTTTAAATATATATTACATATCTATACAAAACATATATAATATATGTCATAACTATATGCATAACAAATGCACATCACAAATTCAAGTCAAATATGTATCATAAATATATTTGTCATTCTGGAGCTATTTCTTTGGACTACTATGATCAATGCATATAGAGGAGAAGAGGAGTTTGAATGGGATGATAAGGAAAAATGGTGTGTAATTTTCCTTGAGAAATAGTAGATGACCAGTTCCACAATGTGAGTTCACTAGAGAGGCCCACTATGATTTGGCTAGACTCATGTTGCTTCCTGTCCATAAAGAAAATCATTCCATTAAACTCAAGCATACTGTTCCAACTATCTGCATATCAGATTGCAATCTTTAAATGTCTTATTAAAAGAAGGCTTTTTAATTACATATGGACATATTTTGTATGTAAACATCATTTGGTGGTACCATCCTTTCCCTCCTCCCTGCCTTTTTTCTGAAGAGGCTTTCGCATTGGGGATGCAGGTCATCCCAATGGGAACTGTGAGTCCTGCATTGTGGGGCAACAGTAAGTTATGGGGGAGAGGCAGTGTCTCTATGCAAAATGTCCTAACTTGTGGCTCTAACAATCTTTCTGCCCCCTTAAAAGAAGGCTTTTATTTTTAAAAAAATTATATCTAAATAGGAATTAAGTGAAAATATTTCTTTTCTCCCTTGATATCAAAGTAAGTTTTGTAAATTTACAGAGGCAGAGAAGATGCACATTAATTATATAATTGTTTATTTATGCTTATTTCATTTTATAAACATTTTATATCAGTAAATGTTAATGAATTATAAGTTGTAAAGGGTTAATTATAAATTACACATTTCCTCTTATCTTTTTGTGAGTTTTTAACTAAGTCATGTATCCTACGTGGATTTCTGCTTCATTTTTCTGTTAAATATAGAATGTAATATCTTGCTGAATTTTCCTTGTGGAATTTCTATGAAGACAAAATCAAAATGTTTTATGAAAGTTTATGTGATATTTATTGATAATTAGCACAAACATTTTTTAGTAAATAGAAATTTTATATGGATATATCCTGTGGTGCTCTTGCATTCTTTCTGCACCCTCTTCCACAAAATTCCCTGAGCCTTTGTAGCTGTAATTTAAGTCTACATTAGTGTTGAACTATCAGCAGCTTCTCCTGGTCTGTTTGCATCACCCTGGCCCAGGGATCAGGGTTGCCATAGGAGTAGCACTCCTGCTCATCTCGCCAATTCCTCTGTGATTTCAGCTGTGCTATTAGTGCTGTGCTAGGGGTGGTTCTCATGGTGACAGAGAGACAGCTATCTATTCTTGTACTGTTGATAGATTTTAGTTGTCCTCAGTTCTCCCTGCTCTCTGTAAAAGAAAAAAAAAAAATGGAATAAAAGAGGAAATCCAGATTGTCCAAAAGAGAGTGAGATCAGGATAGGTTAAAAGGAATAATCTTTGTTAATTTAGAGAAATTTTGATGGGTGTAATCTCATTTTTGGGAAAAGACTAGTGGAGCATCTCACTGGAGTCCAAATTTTAATGTAAAATGAAAGAATAAAATGTAGTGTTACTGAGGGGAGGAGAAAATCCAGCACACATACACACACACACACACACACACACACACACACACACACACCAAATGAGTATCATTAACTTCAAACTCTAATATCTTGATATATTCATTTACCTAAGAATATATATTGATAGATTTACCATTTGAGCATTGAAAAATGTAGGCTGTGATTTTATAGATGTATGTAAGCTGTTCTACTAGTTTCTTTTCTTCAATGTTTGACAGACTGACTCCAGAATGAAAAGAACACTGCCTAGTTCTCCAGACCCTGTGCAGAACAAGAAACATCAGTGAGATTGCCCAAAATGTATTGAAAGGTGTAACAAGACGGAAAGTAATTACTGGAAGAAACCATCAACTCCAGCTGATGGCACCCCGCTTAGCCTCTCCTTTGCATGCCCTGTTCATCTACTTTCTTTTCTCCACCTGCTTTCCACTCTTTTTTATTTTTATTTTTTCTGGCATGCTTGTGTGTGGAGCTCCTAGGTCCTCTGCTTGGCATGGCTAGGGTCCTGAACAATGGGATTTGTTATTTTGTAATATAATTAACCATTATTAGAGAAAAAGGCAACATCACTGTAGTTGCTGAGGTGATGAGAAGTGTGGGTGAATGTTGAGTTGGAACTATTATTGTTTTCTGAAGACAACTCTTCTCTTGTAACTATCACTGCAGCGTCCCAGCCCAAATTACTCCAGGATCCCCAATGTGCTGACAGAGGGTTTTCCATCAATATACTTGGATCCTCTCTTTATATACTGAATCCTACATTGACATTCTCAGGGAGAGTGGTGGCTACAACTTCGTCTTTGCAGCCCTTAATAAACCATAGGAAATAATTATGTGTGCCCTCTTCACCAAATGTTTAAAAACATAGTCTCTGTCAAGGTTTCTAGAGAAGTATTCATTTCCTGTGTCCTTTCTCTTCCTGTCCATTTGCTATTTTCCCTGGTATTAGTTTTGTTTGAATTCCCAGGGCTCTTATGCCTCCCCAGGTATTCCTATAAAGGCATGAAAATTTGTGATCACTCAAGGTGTTAAAAAACTCAGATATTTGCTCTTTCATGATTAGTTTTACTTACTGGTGTTCCATCAAGATGATGGCATTTCCTCTGAAGGCATACTTCTCCACATACAGCATATTCAATGGTACCATTAGGTCTCTGGGTATTCATAAGGGACATGCTAGTAAGGGTTAGAATTCAGAGAAGGGGACAGATATTATGTTAATTTATAATTTTGACATTGCTATTTTGTCATACATTCTCATTTACTATTATTATAGTTTTCAGGGAATAAGCTTGTCTCTGGCATCCCTTACAAGCCAGAACCAGCAAGCCATCTTCCATATATCAAATAAAGAGATAACTATTAGTGAAAAACAGAGAAATAACACTTGTTCAATAAGATTTCAGTGGAACAAGGAGTGAATAAAGAGATACAATGACCCTGCCTTCAAGTCTATCTTACTGCTCCTGACATCAGTTGGATGAAACAGAAGGCAAGTCAAGCATTGTGGTACACAACTTTAATGCCAGCACTCACTTTGGACGCTGAGGTAGGAGGATCACTGTGAGTTTATTTCCACTTTGAGACTACATAGTGAATTCCAGCTCTGCCTGGGTGAGACCTTACCTCAAAATAACCATAAAATAAACAAACAAAAAGGAGGGCAAGCCATATGCATCACTAAGCAGTACTTGTCAAGTATGGTATCACCCATCATTGAATGTCCAGCATTGTTTTCAATATGATAAATCTCTTCTTGGTATAGAATGTTCTCCTCTGGCTAACATGAGGTATTTGTGTTCTCATTCTTCCTGCATGAGATTCCTTGGGAAACTCAAATTTCTTAGTGTCCAAAATTTCAGTAATCTGAGAGCAAAGGTAAGAGGATTACAAGTATCTTTAAAGAACCTTCAACCCTTCCAGGATAATTACAATAGCTCAAAGAACAACAGTACATTCCTTGACTGGTTTGCAATTTTCTGATTCTTAGAAGGCCATGTTTTAAGTTTGTGAATACTCTGACCAAGTATATTATGTCCATGTCTGTTACCACTACTAATAAGACACATCCACAAATTAAGCAAATGTGGTGGTAAGGAGAGAAACAGCCCACTTTTCCTTATTGGGTTAGTATCCCAAACTATGTTGAGGTATCTCTACTTGTTTTTGACTCTCCTAAACATTTGGATTCTTTTGACTATCTTTGTGCTTTTGCTACTTTCTGGTTTATTTCTCTAATGGAAACAAATATCCAAGTTCCTATTCTTTAACATTTAGGTCAGATCATGTGGATTGAAAATGTCCCCCAAACTATTCAACATCTTAGTATCAGTTGGTAAGTAAATAAATTTAGAAGTTATTTTACCCAGTCACTTATTCTGTCATCCTGAGATTAATTCTGGTTTGCTTAGTGAACTACATTAAATCATAAATAGAAAACTTAAAGCTAGTGCTTTTCCAACTAATCCCCCAACTTCTATACCTATTTGTATTGCTATCACCATGCAAGTGTTTTTCCCCATTGTAACCTTGGTAGATTTCTTGTACAAAAGATTCCTGCTTGAGATTGGACAGGAACTATGTTTTTTTTTTTTTTTTAATTAGTTTTCTATTCTGCAAGTACACACAGTTTGGTACCATTATTAGGCTCATTCGTGACCTAACCCCTTCCCATTGTCCCTTCCTTGTTGAGGTATATGGGTCATGCATTGTGGAGTTAGCCCACAGTTATTGGTATGATAAACGTCTCTGCATATCATGACCCAACATGTGGCTCTGACATTCCTTCCACCCCCTCTTCCACAAAATTTCCCTGAGGTATGTTGGGTTCATTTTTGGTCTGCTTCAGTGATGAGGTGTTGGGGGCCTCTGGGGCTCTGGCTCTCTGATTTGGTAGGCGTTGATTTTTTTCTGTGTTGGTCTCCTTCCCCCTTGTGCTGGTATCTGGTTCATCAGGAAAACAGCACCCTTGCTTGTTTCACCAATTTCCCTTAGTTTCAGCTGGGGCCTTTTGAGGTATGATGGGGTGGCTCTCTCCCTAGGATCTGCATCTATTTTTCTTTCCCCCCGATTTGCAGGGCAGCTAGGCGGTGGCCATCTTGGACAGAAGTCCACTGGAACTATGGATTTTTTTGCCAACTTTCAACAATTCTTCCTAGTACAACAGCACTTCTATGAAGGCTTTGGTTGCAAATGGCATACTAAAAGCAGGAACCATTCCATTTCCCTCTGAAATTTGGAGTGTCTCTCCATAAATCATGGGCATTGAGCTATATTCTCCCAGAATCAAATACATTCCCTGGTCATGTCCTGGAGTCATTAGAGCAATAACAGCACAACATGTGTCTTAATCCTGAAGGTCATGCTGCTCTTTCCTGGTATTCCCATATCTAGCCACCTTGTTCTATTCCATTTAAAGGTATCTTAGTTCAAAACCTTTTGATTCCAAACTCTATAAGCCCTGTTGATGCACATTTGCTTGTGCCTAATTCATGTAGCTATAACAAGGGACTATAATAAATATCCAAAGCACAGAGAGACTATTGCAGCTCTTCCAGCAGGATGCTGGAATGGATTCTAGTTGAGTGAGAAGGAATCTGCATGGCCTTGGTTCATTGGCATTGTCCAGGAGGTAGTCTGGGTCTTTTCTTATACTGCCCATGCAGGTTAATCTCCAGCACAGGTCAGATTGGTCAGCTCTTTTTTCCATCAAAAATCCCACGTTAACTTTCTGCTTCTATATGTAACTCATACAAATTGGCCTTCTCTGCCTGGAATATTCGACTTTCTTTCCCCATCTCACATCTCATGCATCATAATGTGTTAACTTAAATTTCAATTTTCACTTTCTCTATGAAGCCTTCCCTTGTAATTTCAAAGAATATCCCTCCTCTTATCTTCAGCCACATTTATTACTTGCATTAATCATGTTGGCACAACTTAATCATTAGTAATTCTAGTGATTTACTCATATGTATCTCTTGTTTACCCAGCTACATGGGAAGTACCACAAAGCAGCCACAGTAAGCTGCCTATAAGATATTGGATCATATATTTCCTTGATGTGAAACTTTTTGACAGCTCCCAATGGTTGCTAGAGCCAAAGTCTGGTAAGGCTGCTCACAAGCTGAGGTGTAACTACTTCACTTCATTGTTTACCTCTCTCAGATTTAATAAAGTGTATTTTCTTGTGTATGTTTCTGTGTGTATGTGTGTGTGTGTGTGTGTGTGTGTGTGTGATTGACTTTTGTTTCCATCTCCACATTTAGGCAGTTATCAAATTCTAGCCAAATATCTTTACAATCTTCTCATTTTTTTTTCAATCCTCATTGTCATAATTCTAGAGCAATATTCTGTATTTTTTGGAATGCTAGCTTAATTTCTTTTACTCTGATTAAGTTTTGAAAGTAGAATGCTACATTATGAGCAGTAGAGTTCTGGAGCTGGAGAGATTGGTAGACAGTGATGCAACTTGCCTACAAAGCATAAGGACTAGCTTTGATTCCTTAGTGTCCAAGTCAAGCCAGATGCACAAGGTGGCACTTATGTGTGGAGTTTGCTTGAAGTGGGCTAGAGGACCTGATATGCCATTCTCTCTCTCTCTCTCTTTCTCTCCCTGACTCTCTCAAATAAATAAAGAAAGAAAAAAAATTAAAAAGAAGTGTTGGTATTTTTAAATTGATATCTGATGTGTAATTTGAGGTTATAAAAGAAAGGTGAACTATCAACTTTTAAAATGACTATATTTTTTTTAAATTTATTTATTTATTTACAAGAGAGAGAGAGAGAGAGAGAGAGAGAGAGAGAGAGAGAGAGAGAAAGGGGACACAATGGCTTCCAGCCATTGTAATTGAACTCCATACACATGTTTCACCTTGTGCTTCTGGCTTATGTGGGTCTTGGAAATCAAACCAGTGTCCTTTGGCTTTCCAGGCGAGTGTCTTAACTGCTAAGCCATCTCTCCAGCCTGACTACCAACTTTTATTCATAGGTATAGGTGGCTGGTTCAAGAAAAAACAACAAAACAAAAATAAAAACAGTGAAGAGAGACAAGAAGAGGGCTCTCTCTTAGAAAACTTGATAGAGGAGCCATGTGGGTAAATCTCTCTCCATTATGTCAGGCCAGCAGAGTGTGTGTAGCTTCAAGATTCACATAATTAAATTCAGCAATGCAATGATACTTGAAGAGGGATCTTTTAAGAGATGGGATACCTGAGAGGTGCTCTTGAGTGTCCTCATGAAGGGGATCAGTATCCTTATAAAAAGAGATTCTAGATCAAAGATGTGTCCTTTTTTTTACCATATGAAGACACCATAAGACATCTTTATTTATGCACCAAAATGCCATGGTGTTTTCAAAAACCAAGTCTGGAGATATCATGTCCTTAGACTTCCTGGATTCCAAAACTAAGGTATAGTAACATGAATTGTTCATTAGCCATCACACAGGGATATTTTGCTAAAGAACTACAATGAGACTAAAACAGGGGCTGGAAGGATGGCTCAGCAGTGTAAAATCTGCTTGCTTGCAAAGCCTACCCAGTCCACTTCAATTCCTCAGGATCCCATGTAAAACAGGACAGGCATTTGTTTACAGCAGCAAGAGACTTTGGCATACTCCACACTTACACATACATGCACACGTAAGTAAATTAACAAATAAATAATAAACAAGCACAAAACAAATGAACAGCAAGATTAGTAGAAAAATCAGGGATATTCAGATGTGCATGTGACATAGTGTGTCCAATTAAGGAGGCAAAAGGCTTACATGTATAGTCCAATGTTGGAATAAGGCTTAGCTACAAGCAAGAGAATCAAAATTTCTTTCATTTCCCTCTAAGCTGCACCAGGTTGAATGTCTGGGGCTGAATGAAGTAGTAAGACACTCCGTCTTTCTAATGCCTTCATTGGAATATCATATGTGCACTTGTGTGTTCATAGTGAGAAGCAGGAGATAAGTTGTTAGAGAAGATGAAGGAATCTCAGACATAGAATTTCAAAATCTGTGTTCAAGTTCTAGTTTTGATAATATTATCTGAAATGTCTGTTTATGGCTCTGTGGTTAAGTCATTTGCCTGCAAAACCTAATCACTCAGGTTTGATTCCCCAGTACCCATGTAAAGCCAGATGCACAAAGTAGCTCGTGCATCTAGAGTTCATTTGCAGCAGCTAGAGGCTCTAGTGTGCCCATTATCTCTTATTCTCTCCCTCTCCCCCTATTTCCTGCTCTCTTTCTTTCTCTCTGCCCCTTCTCTGTCTATCTCTCTCTCTCTTTCTCTCAAATAAATAAAGATATTTTTTTTAATTTATTTTTTTAATTTATTTATTTGAGAGCGACAGACACAGAGAGAAAGACAGATAGAAGGAGAAAGAGAGAATGGGCGCGCCAGGGCTTCCAGCCTCTGCAAACGAACTCCAGACATGTGCGCCCCCTTGTGCATCTGGCTAACGTGGGACCTGGGGAACTGAGCCTCGAACCGGGGTCCTTAGGCTTCACAGGCAAGCGCTTAACCGCTAAGCCATCTCTCCAGCCCAAAGATATTTTTAAAAATCAATTGCCTGTTTATAGTTCCTAAGCCATGATGCTATTTTGTTGCTCGGAAGGTTGCCATGACGGTAGCAAACCCAATGTCTAGCCTAGGTACACAACACACATCCCAGAAGTTCTAGTAAGTGTGACTGGAAACCGCCCTCTCCTTCAGCTTTCAGCTCGTGGGCATAAAATTCGCAAGTGAAGTCTTTCAAAGTATTCTGCCTTGTACAGGATCAAAGAAATTAATAAAAAAAAAGACAAAAAGAGAAGGAAGGAAAGAAAGAAGGTAGGAAGGAAGGAAAGAAAGAAGGAAGGAAGGAAAAACCTCTGCCATCAACAGTGATATTTTAAAGACAGAAAGGTTGCTCTGACTTAGCAACTTCGCACACTGTGCCCTGGGGCCGATAATGAAGGCTTACTCCTTTTACTCCTCTTTTCAGCCACTCGAAAGAAGAAAGTTCTTCTTGGCAAGGGAGCGCTATTTTCAGAGACAAGATTAGGCTCATTTTAGGCAGGAGCCTTGCTTCTTCAGTCCTGGCACCTCTGAAGATTAGGTTAAAAGGTAAGAAGGAATGACTTGGAATAATTGCCTTGCATTGCTGTGGGCCTTAAGATCTTTTACTGGAGGAGTTTTACCAGCAGTGATAGATAGTCATAAAGAAAGGAAAAGCACAGTCTCAGGGGAAGAGAACCACAATTCTTGGCTGAATTTCTATAAAAGAAAACTTGGCTAGTCTTGCTAATTTTTTTTTTCTACCTTAACCAATTTTATAGAAATATTCTGAATATATTTTATCTTCCTGGTTTCTGAAAATATTTCCCCTCCACCCAATTTTCCTTTGTAATCACATGCCTTCTATGAAGGATATTTTAGCAATCTCCTACTGAACCCAGGTATATGGAAATTCAGTTCCATATAAACAAAGGGGCCCTAGCATGCCCATTCTCTCTGTCTCTGTCTTTTTTCTCTCTCCCTCTCACTTTGCTTACAAATAAATTAAGAAACTAAAATATAAAATAAAAAAGACTATAGGTTCATGCTAAGCAAGAGACCCCCTGGATTTAGGAAATGGTGATCTCTTTTAATAGTAATGCAGAGTTCAATAGTGTACCTGATAATAAGAAACATGAAAGCATAATAATTTGTAAATATTTAACTACTATTTGCATTTCTTTTTATTTTTGTTTTTTTTTTTGTTTTTTGAAGTAGGGTTTCACTCTTGTACAGGCTGACCGGGAATTCACTATGTAGTGTCAGCGTGGCCTGGAACTCACTGAGATCCTCATACCTCTGTTGGGATTAAAGGCATGTGACACCACACCCAGTTTACTATTTGCATATTTATTTGTACTCCCTAACTTTGCCTCTCATGCATTCATTCATTAAGACTGTACCTATAAAGACTGATAGTTCCCAACCTACCATGGGTGAAAAATCATCAGGTCTTGTGGTGTATGCTTATTATCATATATGTGCACATGTGTACATGTATTCACGTATATCTATTAACATGTATATGTATATGTGTTAGTGTGTGTGTGTATTTCTAGTCTTTTCTGCAAGTTAACTTGTTGAGACCACAAACAGTACATGGTTTTACATGCATGCACACACATGAGTACACATACATGCACAAAATTGCATGATTTTTCCTCATATCTATTTCATCTATTCTACTTAAAACAATGCTATGATTTTCCCTTCACCTATCATCTTAATTAGGACTTTAATACACTTACTGTTTTGTCTTTGACTTGATTCATAAAAGTTTGCCTTGACCTCTTTCTCATGAATACATAATCTGGGCAAAATGACCTCCTTGTGCATTCCTCCATTGGGCTCTGCCTCTACCTCTACCAGGATTTTCTTTCTATCAACATCTTTGAAAGGTCTTGCACCATTACTAGTATATATGTTTTATTATTAATGAACACAAGCACCACCACTTTATCAAAATTTATTATTTTTATTTTTTAAACATTTTTATTGACAGCTTCCATAATTATGGACAATAAACTATTATAATTCCCTTCCCTCCCACACTTTCCCTTTCACAAATCCACTCTCAATCTTATTCCTTTCCCCTCCCAATTAGTTTCTCTTTTATGTTGATGTCATCATTTTTTCTCCTTATGATAAGCATCATGTGTACTCAGTGCTAGGCACTGAGAGGTCATGGATATCAAGGTCAATTTCTGTTTGAATGATTGCACTGCAAGGAGTCCTACCCTTCCTTTGGCTATTGCATTCTTTCTACGACCTCTTCCACAATGAACTCTGAGCCTTAGAAGACATGATAGAGATATTTCCATACTGAACATTCCTCTTTCACTTCTCAGTACTATGGTACCTTTTGGGTCATCCCAGTGTTCACTCACTGACCTCTGAAAAGAGAAGCTCCTCTAACCAAAAGTGAAAATACCATAAGTGTATGGGTATGAATGTTAAGTAAAGTGTTTGCAGGGCAGTTTAGTCTGCAAAATATATGCATTTAGCCAGATAAGAGCAGGTGTTACAGTCCTACAGTGCCTGACCTCCCTTGCCATAGGCTTTTGATTAGGTTTTCAGTACTACAAATGTATTCCCTTTGATGATGTGGGCCTCCAATCCAAATAGAGAGCAGTTGGTTTCCCCCATAATAGAAATGCCACTATTTCATCCATTTGGTCATTTGGCCTGGCTGGCCAAACTCATTGCTTGCAGTGTCCACTGTTTTCATTGCTGATGAATTTTGTCTTCCATGGAGCTGCATGCTGTGCAGCTTTTTACAGCTTTCTGGCAGCTGGCCTGCAGGGAAGAGGTTTTTGGCTGAGCTCCAGCTTGATTTCTCAGTGACCTTCCAGCCTAAGTATGTAGAACAGTATGATCTACCATCTATTTCTGGTGGAAAACCAAGAGCCTTGACAATGGCCTGTATTGTTTTAGGAGCATCATGGACTCTCTGGCCAAAAACCTACTGGAAAGTATCCCATCCCTGGCACTGAAGCTTTTCTAGTAATAGTCTGTGGCTTGTGGTTGTATCATTATACCAAAACTAGGTTTCCATATGGTTTATTACAATATCTGGGTTTTGACTAACACTCCTCCCAACCTTCATTTTACATTTTACTCAGTCTCTACCAATGGCCTCACTTAGGCCATTGTACCCCCCAGTAATATATCTATCTATCTATCCATCTATCTATCTATCTATCTATCTATCTATCTATCTATCTATCTATCTATCATCTATCTATCTATCATCTATCTATCTGACTATATTACCATCAATTTGCCCCCTTACTTAGAGCCCCTTTTCTAGGTTGTTAGCTTCGGCTACTGATTTTTGCTCCAACTTACACACAAGTCTAAATATTTGTAGCTAGGATCCATATGTGAGAGAGACCATGTGACATTTGGTTTTCTGGGCCTGGGTTACCACACTTAGTATAATCCTTTCCAACAATATAGTTTTTCTTTGCTGCTGAATAGGACTCCATTGTATAAATGTACCACATCTTCCTTATCCACTCACCAGTTGAGGGATATCTAGGCTGGTTCTATTTCTCAGCTATTGTGAATAGAGCAGCAATAAACATGGTTGTGCAAGGATCTCTAAAATGGTGAGAAGAGTCCTTAGGATATATACCTAGGAGTGGTATAGCTGGCTCATATTGTAAACCTATGTTTAGCTGTCTCAAAAAACTCGACATGGATTTTAACAATAGCTGTACCAGTTTACATTCCTATCAAAAGTTTAGAATAGACTCTCTTTTTCTGTATCCACTACAGCATTTACTATAATTTGATGATAGCCATTCTGACTGGGGTGAGATGAAATCTCAAAGTAGTTTGAATTTGTATTCCCCTGATGGCTATGAATGTAGAGCATTTTTTAGATGTTTACATGCCATCTGTATGTTCTCTTTTGAGAACTCTCTGTTTAGTTCCATAGCCCATTTCTTTTTAAATTAGGTTGTTTTATTTCTTACTATTCAGGGTTTTTTTTGAGATTTTGTATATCCTAGTTATTAATGCATTAGATGGATAGCTGGAAAACATTTTCTCCCATTCTGTGGGTTGTCTCTTTGCTCCAATCACAGCGTCCTTTGGTCTAAAAACACTTTTTAATTTCATGAAATCACAGTGGTTGATTAATGGTTTTATTTCCTGAGAAACTAAGGTTATATTCAGAAAGTCATTGCCTATACCAGTATGTTTGAGTGTTTCCTATGTTTTTTTCTTCTAGTAAGTTCAGAGTTTCCAGTCTAATATTAAGGTATTTGATTCACTTGGGCTTGATTCTTGTGTATGGAGAAAGATAAGGTTCGATTTTACTCCTTCTACATATAGATATCTAGTTTTCTCAGTACCATTTGTTAAATAGGTTGTATTTCCTCAATGAATATTTTTGACATTATTGAAAATCAGGTGACTGTATCTGCCTGGATTTACACCTGGGTTCTCTGTTCTGTTCATGGTTCTACATGTCAGTCTTTGTGAAAGTACCATGCCATTTGTGTTACTATGGTTCTGTATTATATCTTAAAATCAGGTATGGTGATACCACCAGACTTATTTTTGCTGCTCAAAATTGTATTGACTATTCAAGGTTTCCTTCATTATTCCAAATGAATTTTAGGATTGTTTTTACTATTTCTATGAAGAATGACGCCAGCATTTTGATGGGGATTGCATTAAATATGTAGATTGCTTTGTTAAGATTGGCATTTTCACAATATTGTGCCTTCTAATTCAAGAACATGAGATGTCTTCCAGTTTCATAGTGTCTTCTGCAATTTCTCTCTTGAATGTTTTAAAGTTTTCATTGTAGAGATCCCTCACTTCCTTGGTTAGGTTTACTCCAAGGCATTTCTTTTATTTGAGGCAGTTGTGAATGCGAGTGAGTCTCTGATTTCATCCTCAGCATATTGGTAGTTACTATGTAGGAATCTACTGATTTCTGTGTGTTTATATTTTTATCCTGTTGCACTGATAAAAGTGTTTTTCAGCTCTAACAGTTTGTTGGTAGAGTCTTTAAAGTACTTTATCTACCATATTATCTGCAAATAATGATTATTTGATCTCACCTTTTTCAATTTGTATCCTTTTACGTGTGTTTCTTGTCTTATTCCTATAGCTAAGCCTTTGAGTACTACATTCAATAAAAGTGGCTGACAGTGGACACCCTTTTCTTGTTCCTGACTTTAGTGGAAAAGTTTCAAGATTTCCCCATTTAGTATTATGTTGGCTGTAGGTTTATCATAGTCTTTATTATGTTGATACATATTCCTTCTAGTCCCAGTTTTTTTAGGACTTTTACCATGAAGGTATATGGAATTTTGGCAAATGACTTTTCTGCATCTATTGAGTTGATCATGTGTTTTTTTTTTTTTTTCTTCAGTCCATTTCTTTAGTGTATTATATTCATTGATTTGTGTATGTTGAACTGTCCTTGCATCTCTGGAATAAAGCTTATTTTGTTGGGGTAAAAGATCTTTTGGATATATTCTTATATTCTGTTGCACATATCTTGTTCATAATTTTTGCATCTATGTTCATGAGGAATATTGGTCTGTAATTTCCTTTTATTTTTTCTTTGTCTTTTTTTGGTATCAGGGTAATAATGGCTGCATAGAAGGAATTTGGTGGTATTTGTTCTTTCTCTGTTTTATGGAAATATTTGAGAAGCATTGGTGTTATTTCTTACATGAATATCTGGTAAAATTTACCAGTGAATCCATTTGGGACAGGACATAGGAGATATTTTTGTATTATATTTATAATGTATAATATGTATTATGTAAATATTATATATATATTATACTATTAAATATTTTTATAACTGATTGCCTCTATGCATTTGTTACAGATGTATTTAAATGGTTTATCTCATCTTGATTTGATTTTGTTTTGTCACAGAAATCTAGTAAATCATCCATATATTTCAGATTTTCAAGATTTTCAAACTTGGAGGAGTACATGTTCTTTATGATTTTCTGAATTTCTTTGTTATCTGTGGTAATGGTGCCTTTTTCAACTCTAATTTTATTAATTTGTGTCTCTTCAGTATTTATTTTATTCAGATTTGCGAAGGGTTTATTAATCTTCTTTATCTTTTCAAAGAACTAACTTTTGTTTCATTCTTTGGATTTTGTTTGTTTGTTTGTTTCCATTTTATTAATTTCTGACTTCCACTTTATTATTTCTTCCCATCTAATGATTTTTTGTTTGCCTTGTTATGCTTTTTTCAAGGCCTTAAGATAAAGCATTAAGTTGTTTAGTTGTAACCATTCTAATTTCTTCATATATGTAGTTAAATCATTAAGTTTCCCTGTTAGGCATGCTTTCTTTTGTGTGTCCAAAGGTTTTGATATATTGTTAACATTATCATTTAATTCTATGATGTTTTATCTCCTTATTTATTTATTCAATGACACACTCACCCTTCATTGTGTACTGCTTAGTTTCCATGATTTTGTGAATGGTCAAACGATTTTCCTGGGACTTCCGGTCAAGATGGCGACCACCTAGCTGCACTACAGACAAGGAAAACAAAAGGCAAGTATTCAAGGTAAGTTAGAAACTTTTTGCAAGAGGGAGGGCACAGATTGGGGTAAAAGAGGGGAGCACACACACCCCCGCGACCCACGCCCCGCCACCCAGCCCGCTGCGACCCGCCGCATCAGGTGAGCCCGGCGACCGGGGCGCCCAACGGCCCGCGCGCACCAAGCCCCACGCGCCCCGGTGGCCTCGCAGGTCCCACAACCCACGCGCCCCACACCCCCGCAACCCCCCCCCCCGCCCATCATGCCCCACACGCCCCTCCCCAGCCCCCCCCACCCCCCGCGCCCCACACTCCCTATCCACACGCAGCAGATGCGCCCCGGGCGCACAGGCATGCCCCGCGCCCACGTGACCCCCTCCCCCCAACGACCCACACCCGCCCCCCACCCCCGCGAGTCCAGAGCACCCGTGGCATCCCACAGCGTCCCGCGCCCCCTGTACCCACCTGAGCGACCCACCCACCCCATGCACTCCCTGCTCCTAGCCCCCACACTGTGCGTCGCCACCCTGCGTGCCCCGCACCCCCACGCGCCCCAGGGCATCCAGCACCCCCCAAACCCTCTGCGACTCGCGGCGCCCACTGCCCACCCCGTGCCCTGCCCCGGCTCCTCCCACCCCCCCACTCTGTGCACCCCTCGTCCCCCCGCCGCACATGGCCTGCGCACGTCCTGAGCGTGCCCCTGCATGCCCAGGCGTGCCCCGCGGCCCCGCGGCCCCGCCACCCCACGCCACACCACCGCGCGCCTCGCGACCCCACCAGCACCCCACACCCCCTCCACCCTGCACATCTTGAGCCCCAGCGTGCCTCAGCGTTCCCCGGACCCTCAACACCCTGCGACCCCCCCCCATGTGCCCTGTCCCCCCCACGCGTCCAGAGTGCCCCGCGGTGTCTCGTGGCCTCCCGCACCCCGGTGTGCCCCGCGCCCCCTCCCACCCGCGCACCACGCACCCCCTGCGCACGCCGCGCCTCCCCCACACGCTCTGCGCCCCTAGCCCCCTGCGCACCGCGGCGTCCCATGCGTCCCGCACCTCCCGCACGCTCCCCTGCGCCCCCCTGCGCGTCCTGTGCACCCCCACGTGCCCCACGCCCCCCCCCATACACCCAGGCGCTCCATGCCCCCCCACGCCCCTCACAGCCCCCTGCGCGCATGCCCCCCCCCCCCCGAGAACATGGAATGCACCTCTCCCCCCCAGACCGACCAGAGCACCCCACGCTCCCTGCCCCTCCAGGGCACCCCACCCTGCGCCCCCTGAGCCCTGCCGCCTCCCGCACGCCCCACCCTGATTGCCTGGTGCCCCGGCACGCCCTGCGACCCCCTGCCGCATGCCCCACTCGCTCCATACACCCCGTCGCACCCCAAGCCCCCCATCCGCCCACCTGCCCACGCACCCTCCACACGTCCTGCGTGGCTGTGCTCTGATCGGGCACCCACCAGTCACGACTGCCAGCCTGCTGCACTGAAGCTGAGACCTCCTACCTCGCCCTTGTTCTCTGATCCTGCGAGAACAGCCACATGGTGCTCAGTTCGCAGGCCTGTGGGGGCCACCCCTGCTGTGAATAGGTGGCTGCCAGATCCCCTGCTGCCGTGATCACATCACTTGCCGCCAGTCAGCCTCTGCTGTGTCCTCATTCCGTACCCACATCATCTGCATCTGCACTACAATTGCAAGTGCAGCAGGCCCACTCCCACAGCAAGAGCCACACAAGTCCACACTGAGTCACTAGTGCCAGCACAGGTGCCATCCCCTACCTGTACATCGCCACCCATCCCCCACTCCCCTGAGGCGGGAGAGCACAGACTGTTTGCAGACCCCAGTGTACACAGCCAGAGTCTGGGCACCTTCAGGGCTTGCTACCACAGTCCCTTTTCAAGCTCAAAGGCAGGCAGCTTAGGTGCATTACTGGGTGACAATTTAGGCAAGTTTGGTGCCCCTGTCAGGCTATAGATAGGCAGCTTTGGCAAGAGTGAGCAAAAACCCAGGCTGCTTGCAACTGCCCCAGGCTGCCTTGGATTCGCATTAAGCTAGCTCCCAGGCTGCTCCACCCACCTACCTGCCCATACACTCACATGGGTAGACCACAGCGCAAAAGAAATAACACGAAAAATAAAACGGAAGAAAAGCCAGACAGATCATCCAGTCCAACAAGGATCACAACTAACCAAAACATAGATGAGTGTTTAGGATCAGAACATCAAGTGGAAGCAAAGAACAATGCAACCCTGACCAAACTACGGCTAGAACTGACAGGAAAGCTACAAAGGATAGATAATAGTATGGATGCTACCATCACTAAGCTAGAGCAATATGATATGAAACTGGAAGGAATTCAAAGAGAGCTAAAAGAGTTGAGGGAGAGTGAAAGAAAAGGGGACCTTAAAAATCAGCTGGCCACACTAAATGAAAATATAAAGAAATGCAAGGATGATTTCCAAGAATCATCAAGAAAATCAGAAAATGAGACAAAAAGGGAGCTGGACATAGCGATGGAAGTGATACATAGGAAAGTAGTCGAAAATGCAAACTTAATTGAACAAGTCCAAAACTCACTAGAGGCTCTCAAGAATAGAGTCAGCGAAGTGGAAGATAGAAATTCTGATTTGGAAGACAGGATGGAAAAAACAGTTCGAGAGTCCAAAAATTTCAGTAAGTTCAAAAGTTCCTGTGAACAGAACATGAGAGAATTGTGGGATACACTTAAACGTCCTAATATCAGAATCATTGGAATACCAGAAGGAGAAGAATTTCAGACCAAAGGCAAGGAGAACTTATTTAACAAAATAATTGAAGAAAACTTCCCCCGTCTCTTAAAAGAAAGGCCCATCAAGATTCAAGAAGCAAACAGAACTCCTAACGAACTAGACCAAAGGAGAAACTCCCCAAGACATATTTTCATTAAGACTCTAAACATTGACACCAAGGAAAAAATCCTAAAAGCAGCTAGGGAAAAACAGCACACCACTTTCAAAGGAAACCCCATCAGAATGACTTCAGACTTCTCAATGGAAACCCTGAAAGCTAGAAGGGCCTGGAATGAAATACTCCAAACTCTAAGAAACTATGGCTTCCAACCCAAACTACTCTACCCTGCAAAAGTCTCCCTTATAATAGATGGTGAAAGGAAAACTTTCCATGACAAAACTCAGCTTTACAATTATATGAACACAAAACCAAACCTACAGAAAGTACTCCAGGAAATTCTCCACAGAGAAGAAACAAATAACCAAACACAAATGCCTACAAGAAGAAGATCACAGCAACCAAACCGAGAGTAGATAGAAAAAAAAAAAAAAAATTCCATGGAAATGCCAACACACCTCTAACACCACAACATGACAGGGATCAAATCAAATCTCACAGTCATCACCCTAAACATTAATGGCCTTAATTCACCCATCAAGAGACACAGGCTAACAGGGTGGATCAAAAAATTAGACCCCTCAATCTGCTGTCTTCAAGAAACCCACATTACCACTAAAGACAGAAACCTCCTCAGGGTGAAAGGGTGGAAAACAATATTCCAGGAAAATGGGAATAAAAAACAAGCACATGTAGCTATATTAATATCAGATAAAGTTGACTTCAAACCAAAAACAATCAAAAAAGACAAAGAAGGCTACTTCCTACTTAAAAAGGCAACAATCCATCAAGAGGATATTAAAATCATAAATCTGTATGCACCAAACACAGGGACACCACAGTTCATAAAACAAAACCTACTTGACAATAAAACAGAAATAACCACCAACACCATCATAGCTGGGGACTTCAACACACCATTATCAGTAATAGACAGATCAACCAAACAGAAGCTCCACAGGGAAGTAAGAGAGCTCAACAAAACCATAGAGCACTTAGACTGAACAGACATCTACAGAACTTTCCATCCCAAATCCACAGACTACACATTCTTCTCAGCAGCCCATGGAACATTCTCTAAAATAGACCATATACTGGGTCACAAAGATAGCCTCCACATATTTAGGAAAATCGACATAATTCACTGCATGATATCAGATAATAATGCTATATTCTTAGAAATCAACAACAAAAAAACCAACAAGAACCCCAATGGCAACTGGAATCTGAATAGCACACTCTTAAACAATAAATGGATAGTGGATGAAATTGCAAAATTCCTGGAATTGAATGACAATGAGAACACATCATACCAAAACTTATGGGACACAATGAAGGCAATCCTCAGGGGAAAATTCACAGCACTCAATGCCTTCATAAAAAAGACAGAAAGATCCCAAATCAACAGCCTAACGATCCACATAAAGGCATTGAAAAAACAAGAAAAATCCGACCCAAAGAGCTCCAGAAGGAAAGAAATAATTAAAATCAGAGCAGAAATTAATGAATTGGAAACCAAGGAAACAATTAAGGCAATTGACAAAACAAAGAGCTGGTTCTTTGAAAAAATAAACAAGATTGACAAACATCTGGCCAATTTGATCAAGCAAAAAAAGGAGAGACTCCAAATTAACAAAATTCAAAATGAAAAAGGAGAGATCACAACAGACATCAGTAAAATCGGCAGGATCATCAGGACTTATTTCAAAATCCTCTACTCCACAAAACAGGAAAATCTGGAGGAGATGGATAAATTCCTGGATGCATATCATCTACCAAAGCTAAACTCAGAGCAGATCAATCACCTCAATGAACCCATCACACTCATGGAGATTGAAAAAGTAATAAAAAAAACCTCACAAAAAAGAAGAGTCCAGGACCAGATGGATTCCCAGCCGAATTTTATCAAACCTTCATGGAAGAACTCAAACCAATCTTCCTAAAACTGTGCCACACAATTGAAGAACAGGGAAAGCTACCCAACTCCTTCTATGAAGCTAGTATCACCCTAATCCCAAAACCAGGCAGAGATGCCACAAGAAAAGAAAACTATCGGCCTATTTCCCTAATGAACATACATGCAAATATCCTCAACAAAATACTCGCAAACCGGATCCAACAACACATCAAAAGCATTGTCCACCTTGACCAAGTGGGATTTATCCCAGGAACACAAGGGTGGTTCAATATACAGAAATCTGTCAATGTAATACACCATATAAACAAGCTTAAACATAAAAATCACATGATCATTTTGATAGATGCAGAAAAGGCCTTTGACATGATACAGCATCACTTCATGATCAAAACATTGGAGAGAATCGGCATGACAAGTTCACATCTTACCATAATAAAGGCAATATACAAAGCTCCAAAGGCCCAAATAATACTTAATGGAGAGAGACTGGAGGAATTCCCATTGAGATCAGGAACAAGACAGGGATGTCTTCTCTCACCTCTGCTTTTCAATATAGTTCTGGAAGTCCTAGCCCAAGCAATAAGGCAGGAGAAGGAAATAAAAGGGATACAATTTGGAAAGGAAGAAGTTAAGTTAGCTCTATTCACTGATGACATGATTGTGTATGTAAGAGACCTGGGAGACTCCATCCCAAAACTCCTGAAGGTGATTAACTCCTATAGCAAAGTAGCAGGATACAAAATCAATGCACAAAAATCAGTAGCATTTCTGTATGCAAATGACAAAGATACAGAAAGAGAAATAAAGGACATAGTCCCATTTTCAATAGCAAAAAAAAAATAAATAAATAAATAAAATACCTTGGAATAATGTTAACCAAGGAAGTAAAAGATCTATATAATGAAAATATAAAAACTCTCAAAAACGAAATTGAGGAGGACTTGAAAAGATGGAAAGACCTCCCATGCTCCTGGATAGGCAGAATTAACATTGTGAAGATGACAATCCTACCAAAGGCAACATATAGATTTAACGCAATTCCAACTGAAATCCCTACAGTGTTCTTCACAGAGATAGAAAAAATGATCTCAAATTTCATATGGAAAGGTAGAAGGCCTCGCATATCAAAACATATCCTCATCAAAAGAAATACCTCTGGTGGCATCACCATACCCGATATAAAGCTATATTACAAAGCCATAGTAATAAAAACAGCATGGTACTGGCATAAAAACAGGAGTATAGACCAATGGAATAGACTTGAGGACCCAGATTTTGGGCCAAGCAACTATAGCTACTTGATATTCAACAAAGGCCCAAACAATATAGACTGGAAAAAAGATAGCATCTTCAACAAATGGTGCTGAACAAACTGGATAACCACATGCAGGAAACTAAAACTTGATCCACACATTTCACCATGCACAACACTCAAATCCAAATGGATCAAAGACCTCAACATAAGACCAGAAACTCGAAAACTACTGGAAGAAAATTTAGGAAATACTTTCCATGATATAGGAATGGAAAAAGACTTCCTGAATAAAACCCCAGTGGCTCAAGTTCTTAAACAGTCACTCAACCATTGGGATCATATGAAGCTGAAGAGTTTCTTTACAGACAAGCATATAATAAGCAAAGCCAATAGAAAACCCACAAAATGGGAGAAAATATTTGCAGGTTATCCAACTGATAGAGGCCTTATCTCTAGAATTTACAAAGAACTCAAAAGTCTAAACAATAAGAAGACAAATACCCCACTCAAAAAATGGGGCACAGAGTTAAACAGGCAATTCACAGAGGAAGAGATACAAATGGCAAACACACACCTAAGAAAATGTTCATCATCCATAATCATCAGAGAAATGCAAATTAAAACAACTATGAGATTTCACCTTACCCCAATAAGGATAGCCAACATCAAAAGATCAAATGAAAATAAATGCTGGCGAGGATGTGGAGAAGCAGGGACACTCATTCACTGTTGGTGGAAATGCAGGATGGTACAACCACTTTGGAAAGCAATATGGAGACTCCTGAAAAAGCTGGCTATAGAAATACCAACAGACCCAGTTATACCATTACTGGGCATCTACCCTAAAACCTTCAAACCAAATGCCAGAGAGATTTGCTCAACCATGTTTGTAGCGGCTCCATTCGTAATAACTAAAAGCTGGAATCAACCCAGATGTCCATCACTAGAAGAATGGATAACTAAGATGTGGTATATCTACACAATGGAATTCTATACAGCAGTAAGAAAAAACGACATAAAGAAATTTGAGGAAAAATGGTTGAACCGGGAACAAATCATTCTCAGCAAACTTACCCAATCACAGAAAAAAAATCGACACATCACTCATCTGCAGCACCTAACCTGAATCTGCCCAAGATGCCTTCATACCCAGCAAGCACCTCATGGACTAGACAATAAGATGGATGGGAGGGCGGGCAGGGAATCAAAGGGTGGAAAACAGTAATGCGGACACAAACGGCAATGGTACCATAAAATTCTACTTCCTAAAAGACAGACCAAATGGCTGAACCTTCTAGACCCTTACAGGAAACACCTGAACTACAAAACACTGGAGAGGGTAGGATCAAGACTGACCTAAATCTCCTACATCTTCCCTCTCTCCCTCTCCCCTTCTCCCCTCTATCTCTATCCTCTCTAACTCTTGTATATTAGTTATCTTTTCCTCAATTTCTTAGTGGACACTGACCTGTAACCCCCACTTCCAGCTTGGGTCTACCATCCACAATGAGCTTTTGATCAGAGAAACCTACAAGGTCTTCGAAAACAATGACAGACTTCTGTCAGAGTACTTGATGACCTACCAAAGGCCAGTGATAAGACCCTATTGCTGAAGACTCCATACACAGCTGATGCATAAAATGGGATGACATGGCTGGAAGCCAGGAGAGTGTCAGTCCCCAGACAGTCAGCGTGTCTAGTGCCAGAAGGCGCTACATAGGCGACTGGGGGAAATGATCAAGATCAGTCCAAGCAACACATTGTTTAACCTAATTAGCAACAAATAACCGGATGTGATGCCCACACAAATGCAATGGTGGTACACAGCCATGGTGAGGAATCAATTGCTCTTGATTTGGCTAACTGATCCACTCAGTGGTACTAGACCCATAGCTAGAGCTGGGAAACAAGTCAGAACCATACCCAAACACAAACCCACTCTACAATATCAAGCTACCATCAATCACGGGGTATAAGAGGGCCTAAACCTACCATACTGTCCATCAAAAAAGTAAGTCTTATCTCAATTTTCCGGGTGCTTACTTACTCTCCGTTGGAGAATCTGCTTCTCTTTTCCAGATAGATGCAGATCCTAAGAAGACAGCTGCCCCAACATACCTCAAAAGGGGCCCAACTGAAACTAAGGACAACTGGTGAAATAAGCAAGGGTGATGTTTTCCTATGAACTGGATACCAGCACAAAGGGGAAGGAAATCAACACAGAGAAAAATCAACTCCTACCAAATCAGAGAGCCAGAGCCTCAGAGGCCCCCAACACCTCAGCACTGAAGCAGACCAAAAATGAACCCAACATGGCTCAGGGAAATTTTGTGGAAGAGGGGGTGGAAAGAATGTCAGAGTCACATGTTGGGTCATGATATGCAGAGCCATTTATCATACCAATAACTGGGGGCTAACGCCACAATGCACAACCCATTTTCATTAACAAGGAGGGTCTAATGGGAGGGGGTAGATCACAGATGAGCCTAAATAATGGTACCAAACTGCCTGTATTTACTGAAAAGTAAACTAATAAATTAAATTAAAACATAAAATAAAAAAAATAAATAAAAAGATTTTCCTGTTCATGATTTGTAGTTTGATCACATTGTCATCAGATGGAGTACAAAGAATTGTTTAAATTTTCTTACATTTGTTAAGATTTGCTTTGTGTTGTAATATATGTTCTTTTTAAAAAGATTTTTGCATGTGCTGGTGAGAAAAAATGTGTGTTCTGAAGAATTTGTTTATTATTATTATTATTATTATTATTATTATTTTGGTTTTTCAAGGTAGAGTTTCACTCTGCAGAATTTGGATGGACTGTTTTGTAGATATCTGTTTTGGACATTTGCTCTATGCCATTATATAATCTATATGTTTATCATTTCCTAGGATGACCTGTCTATCAATGGGAGTGGGGTATTAAAGCCACCAAACGTGCTTGGTGTTACCTGCAACCTTAATTTTAATAGTGTTTGTTTGATATAATTAGGAGGCCCCATGTTAGGTATATATATATATTTAGCTTTGTAATGTCTTCCTGTTGAATTGTTCCTTTAATCAATATAATATAATCTTCTTTATCTTTCTTCATGAATGTTAGTTTGTAGGCTATCCTGTCAGATATTATGATAGTAACACCTGCTTATTTTCTAGGCACATTTGCTTAAAATAACATTTTCCATCCTTTCACCCAAAGATAGTGTTTGTCTTTTATGGAGAGGTGAGTTACTTGAAGGTAACAATCAGAAGGATCCTAGATTTTAATCCAGTCTGCAAGCCTATGTGTTTTACTTGGGGCATTGAGGACATTGATGTTAAGAGTTATTATTGAAAGATACTATTTATTCTTGATATTCTTCTTGTTTGGTAGTGTTTCCCGCTTTCCCTTTATGTACTTGTGTTAACTGTTATTTATGTATTGTTTATTTTTTTCTTGTTTCCTCATGTGTGTGCTTTCCTTTCTCTTTAGTAAGAAGGATCCTTTTAAGTTTTTTTTTTGTTGTTGTTGTTTGTTTGTTTGTTTTGTTATTCCTATAGAGCCAGCTTAGTGGTCATATATTCTTTTTGTCTGCTTTTGTTATGAAATGTCCCTATTTCTCCATCAACTTTCACGGATAAAGTAATCTTGTTTGACAATTGTTATCTATCAGAACTAGGAATACATCAATCCAAGCCCTTATCACTTTTAAAATTTGTGATGAGGAATCTGCTGTTGTCCAGATGGGCTTATATTTATGGACTTTCTTTGTAACTGCTTCCAATATATTTTTGTTAGTTTGTCTGTTTTGTAGTTCAATTCTAACATCATGAGGAGTGGTTCTATCAAGATTTTGTTTGGTGTTCTAAAAATCTTCCTATATCTGCATTTGCATACATTTCCTAATTTAGGGGAAATTTTCTTCTATGATTCTGTTGAAAACATCTACCATACCTTTGGACTACCATATCTTCTATTTCTACTATACTCTGAATTCTTATGTTTGATCTTTCATACTATCCCAAATGTCTTAAAATTCCCACATATACTTTCCTAGTATCTTGTTTTTCTCTTTGTTAGATTTTATTAGATCTTCCACCTGGTCTTCTAATGTATATATCTTGTTTGTACCTCATCCAATCTATTGGACTTTCTATGGATTTTTTTTCTTTTATTTGAATTATTGTGCATTTCTTTTCTAGTTTTTTTTTCTGAATTGTTTTTCCTCGGTATTTCTTTCTTAAGTACTGTTTTGTGTTGGCCTTATTTCATTAAATTGGTTTCCTGTGTTCTCCATCAGTAGTTCATTTTCTTTTTTGATTCCTTTGATTTCTTCTTTTATTTCTCTGTACATAGTTATAATCATTTTGCTTTTTGAAGTCATTGTCAGACAGTTGATCCAAATCAGTCTCATTAGAGGTAATTTCTGATGGATTTATAATTTTTAGTAAAATTATATTGTCTTGATTTTGGGGTTTCTTCCATTATGTGGAATTTTTAGCATCTTGAGTTAATTTGATGTTTAGGTTTTCTAATTATCTGCAGTATTCGTATACATCTCTGATGCTATATATCTTCAGGGTAGGAGCTTAAGGTCCCAAGTATGACTCTTATATGACTTCCAGAGTCACAGCAGAAGTGACCCTAGGTTTTATATTTGCCTGCTATGCAAGTATTCTAGTAGGCTGGGTGAGGAAAAATACAGGGGACTTCTAAAATTGAACTGAACAATAGACACATTCAATCACAACCATCACCAGCATGGAGTATTTATGTAAGAGTAGGTATTAAAATAAACAGATATTCTAACAAAGTCAAAATTCCTAAGGGTGTGAGTTGCCCCACACCCTTAAATCTGTCATCTAGGAAGCTGGCATTTCTGGTCTCTAAGGGTTCCAGGTTTAGCCTGAACCTGAGTGAGACCTTGCCCCCTCAAATTACAGAAGAAGACAAAGGCACTATAAATCAAGAAGCAACAGAAGAAACGCCAAAGTATAGCTTATATAAGAATGAGAAAGCCAACCCTCCATCAAACCTAATACATAATGCCTTTACATGGAAGGTACAATTAACATTTTCAATGCAGGCCTTATACTAGGTTTTGTGGTAAGTACTGATGTGGTGTAAGTAGGCCCTGTTACTTTTTGAGATGCTTTGGTCTCCGCAATGCTGTATGTCTGCTTGGGTCCTTCTTTACTTTGTTGTGGGCTTGGCTAGGCTGACCAAGTTGGTGTGTGAACTACTGATCCCCTATGCTGGTTGCTGTGTAGCTGTAGCTGATCTGGCTTCCCCAGGTTTCCAGTGATTGCTGCCACTAGTGGCTGGGAGAGAGGAGCTGAGTAGTAGGCCCCTGAGATACACTTTTTTTTTTAAATTTTTTTATTTATTTATTTGAGAGCGACAGACACAGAGAGAAAGACAGAGGGAGAGAGAGAGAGAGAATGGGCGCGCCAGGGCTTCCAGCCTCTGCAAACGAACTCCAGATGCGTGCGCCCCCTTGTGCATCTGGCTAACGTGGGACCTGGGGAACCGAGCCTCGAACCGGGGTCCTTAGGCTTCACAGGCAAGCACTTAACCGCTAAGCCATCTCTCCAGCCCACACATTCTTACTAGCTACTCTGCTGGTCCCTGCTGTCTTCCCTTTCAGTGTTTTGACTTTGAGAGGAGGATGTAATGAGTAGAAAATTCCCTCACCTGGAGTCTTCAGTGGCTCAGGCAGAAGCTGGTAGCTGTAGGGAATAAAGCCACTGCAGGAGCCAGTTCACCTTGCTTCTGTGATCACTAGAAGGTCTGGGTCTCTTCTGCTGTGTTTGATTTTATATATATGGCCTTCACTTTTTGGTAGATCTGCTTATTTCCTCCCTAGGCTGCTTTGACATACCTGCTACACTGCCATCTTCTTGGAAGTCAAATTATTTTTCTTTTTGACCAACTGTCTATATTTTCCAAGAAGGGCTTATCTTGACTTATTCATTGTCACTTGAGCCTATATCAGTACATGTCACTAAACACATGACTGGTATCTAGTAGTTAAGGAATAAATGCAGTTCTGAGTAAAGTTTGAGTAGACAAAGTTCTGTTAGATAAGAGTAATTAATCTACATATCATCAGGAAAGGAGAGACTCACCCATTATTTCTGGAAAATCACCTGATGGACAAGAGAGATCAATGCAAAAATGAAAATTTTTCTGGTTTTATGTAAGCCATTTGATGGATGCAGGAATCTTTGACAAGTTAGAAAGCTGACCTAAAGGAAGGATTTGTGATAGAACAGAATTTTCTGAGGTTTTAGGTGAGATCACAAGCATTGCCTATTTCAAATATTGCATCAAAATATGAGCCCTGGTAGATAACAGCATATAGTAAGAAGAGTTATGCTCCCGTTATTCTAGTCTTTTACACAGAAGGAACTCCTCTGTTTTAAATGTAAGAATTGGAAGTTTGCTTGCTTGCTTTCATGCATAAAACCATGTCTTACTATGTACAGAAGGCTGGCCTGAAACTTACTCTGTAGCCTAGGATGAATGCAAACCTGAGGCTAGCCTCCTGCCTGAACTGACTAAGTGGTGGATTTACAGACACATGCCACTCTGCCTGACTTCGACTATTTTATTAACTGATTGGCAGGCTACTGGCGGCCCAGAAAGCATGACTTTATCAACATTGTAGTTTGACAACTATGCCTAAAGCAATAGAAAACAATATATTATAATGTTTCAGCCGTAAAGTTGTAAAAAATATCTCTTTCACTTCCTAAACTTCACTTTTCTTTTCCAAAAAGGGGAGGGTACAACCTTCCTCATACGTCTCATGAAAGTGAAGTAATGTGCTTCAAGTGTTTGAGTCAGTATTATTCAATAAATGTTCCTGTGATTTCCACACTATGTTTTATATTTCATTGTATTCCTTTTTTATTATTTTGATTTTACACTTTTGTTCTAAGTTAGTAAGATTCACCCTAAGTTATATATTCCTGTTAAATTAGTTTTCTGATTGTGGCTTTTGATTAAATGTCATGTAAGATTCAAAGAAGAAATAAATAATCATGCAGACAAGATATGCTACCACAAAGAAACACAGACTGTGAATAGGGAGATTTTACCATCTGTGTACCTGTCTCAAGAAGGACCATGAGGCATTCAGATGGATTTCATATTGTGTGGATTAGGAACTAAGTCAGTACATTTGAGCAAGTATTCAAAGGTGATACAACAAATGTCTGTATTTCTTTATGACAGACATTATCAGCACAGCAGTCAGTGACATTGATTGTGGCCTCCTCACATGGAGAAGTTATTCATGCTCAAAGCTGAGCTACTTGCCATCACATGTAGAGACATAAATAGAGAAACCTTCTCAGTCAAGACTTGAGAAACAAGGTGTATCATGGTGAAGAGGAGAAGGATGAGACCCAGAGAAGTAAGGAAATGAACTGACAGAAGAAACTAGCTCTGAAATGTGTCATTCTTCCCAAGTTAAAATTCCTTCAGGCTGGTACTAGTTTGATCTCAGGGCAGTAATGTCTGAATAAGAAACCCTGTGTTTATGGAGAACAGAGTCCCTCACAAAGATAACAACTATAATTGTTTAGAATGGCATTATATTTTGAGATAGTTGTCCACTGATGGAAGATTTCCCTGATAGGCTATGAGTAGAGTTTTTAGACCAGTGGTGACAAATCTAGAAGGAAATACACAGGAAATAGTATGCCAACCATGGTCATAGGTAACCAAAATGATTTCTTACTAGGAAGGATGGAATAGAAGGGAAAAAAGATGTAAATGTGAAATATGTAGTAATAGGATAGAACATTCCAGAATCTAAAGTCAATCTTAATATTGCCAAATATTGCACAAAATCACTCATATATGAAGAATTGCTTATCTCTCCTGACTGGTTAGCTGTCCATCTTTTAAGAATTGGCTCTCATTATAGGGTCCAGGGGCTGTGGTTCTGCCTAAAAGAAAGTTCAACTAGAAAAAGCTGAAATATAACACAACCAAAAGACAGAAAACACTGGTTGGAAACATATTTCATGTGTTAGCATTGTCACATATTTACAGCAGGAGATAATGCCAAGTTATTCACTGAGGAAAGGATGATAGATGTTCACATTCTTCTGCTGTCAATACCACCAGAGATGTTTTTGGGAAACGAGCCATCTTGCTGTACAATACTGGAGTATGAGTTACCATTTCTGGTTCATCTATTATAATTTATTCAGAAGTAATTCTTGAAAATATCATTTTTTGTGATTATGTATTTTTCAGAAAAGGAAGAAAGAAAAAAGGACAGTTTTTTTTGTCTGTGCTATTTGTCAGGTCTTAAGAAAACTAAAGGGTGCTTTGTAATCTTGCCATGACCTTTCACTCAATTGTTTACAAATTGTGGAATACATGCAACCTCTCCCTATCTCTCAGTTATACATTTCCAACACATTTTCTTAACTGTGGATTTTCTGAATATGGCCCTGAACAATTAATTGCTAGGATTTTTTTTTTACCTTTTATTAAAGGATTCATAAACTGAGTCGTCTTCATGATAAGTGACTTAACCCAGTGTTGGAGGTTACAGTAAATGCTACTTCACACTTGGAGAAGCTGGTACCTGAGCAGATAGGTTCGACAACAGCAAAATCAACTTTGATCTGATCATCAGATGCTAGCAGTTGTCTGTTTGCTTTGAGGCCAAGACAATTAACTGAGACAATTTTCACAGTTATTTCCTCTTGTTTTAGTTTATTTTTTACAATTAAGATCACACTGTTTTATCCATTTAAATGCATATATTTGCAAAAATAAAAATATACAAGTAAATAAAAACTCTGTAAAAAAATATCTGGATGCTTTGGGGCAAATCTGTCCTTACTGTTCTATGGGAGGACTTTTTCTTCTCCCAGTAAGATATTTTGTGCTCTAGAAAATAAAACAAACCATGGAAGATCTTGGTTGTTTAAAAAATAAAATTCTTTTTTTTTTTTTGTTTTTGTTGTTTTAAACATGCTTTTCAGTAAGCCCTACATTCAAAGACTAGGAACTGAAATTGGCTGAAAGAAGGGAATAGGGATGAGCAAAGCTTTGCAGGACGTGTCCCTGTGGCGTACCCACAGCGAGTGCCTCACCATTCCTGCCAGGATGACTAGCCTAACACTTAATTAGTATGTGCACCAAACAAAACCTGCTTCTGGGCTGCTCATTTATTTATTTATTTTTATTTCTCCTACTGCCCCACAAGCAAATCGATGGGTTTCTGCCCAAAATATTCAAGGAAAAAACTGTGCTTGCCTGGGGCACAGGCCAGATGCCTTGACTTCCAGCTTCCTTCCATCAAAGCTGTGCAGTTTAGAAATTAAAACCTACAGCAATAATGAAACATATTAAAATGCATGCAAAGTCTTGAGGGCTTATAATATGCTAAAAACTGGCAATGCATGTTTACATCCATATATCAACTTGGATGTGCTGAAAAGATTTAAAGTGTACAATATGCAAATGTGTGTCATATTGTCACACTTGGTCTCTCTAATGGAACTCCCTTTCATCTCAAGTCGTCTTAATTTCATGAATATTACATGGCACTCACACCTTTTACTCCTGCTGTTGGGAGGCTGAGAAGATTATGAAAATATGTTAATAGTAACTTTCATCAAATAAAAGTTGCAATATTCCAAATAAAGCATTTTCCCTCCCCTTAAAATACAAATGGTGAAGGGTTTCATGCTATTTTGTTTCCCTGTGGGAGACTAGACAACTATAAGCCAATTAAATTAATGAGTAAAGACCATGCGAATGACAATATTTGTGAATCCCAGCTGGCTACACACATAGACAGGTATTCAGTGGTATTATAAGCTTCTCTGAGGAAAGAAAGCAAATATTCCTATTACTGATGTATCAAGAGTATAAAAAGATGACTTCTAGGTTAGTTTAGCCAACACAAGAATCCGGGAATTCCTGTTTAAGTCTTGAAAACCCTATGAAATGGAAAAGGAGGAGGGAAGTTTTGAGTTCACTTTCATTTTAGCAGATGAAGACCAGTGATAATACAGGGATCTTGGAAAACCCAGCACAGGAAATAGAACACTATGCCAAGCTCAGACATTTTTAACAATGGCAACCTTACACCTTTTTCCTGACATCCACTGAAGTCACTCAAACAATGGGATCATATGAAGCTGAAGAGTTTCTTTACAGACAAGCATATAATAAGCAAAGCCAATAGAATACCCACAGAATGGGAGAAAATATTTGCCGGTTATCCAACTGATAGAGGCCTAATCTCTAGAATCTACAAAGAACTCAAAACTCTAAACAATAAGAAGACAAATATGCCATTCACAAAATGGGGCACAGAGCTGAACAGGCAGTTCACAGAGGAAGATGTACAAATGGCAAACACACACTTAAGAAAATGTTCATCATCCCCAATCAACAGAGAAATGCAAATTAAAACAACTGTGAGATTCCACCTTACCCCAATACGGATAGCAAACATCAAAAAATCAAATGAAAATAAATTCTGGCGAGGATGTGGAGAAGCAGGAACACTCATCCACTGTTGGTGGGAATGTAGGATGGTACAACCACTTTGGAAAGCAATATGGAGACGCCTGAAGAAGCTGACTATAGAGATACCAATAGACCCAGTTATACCATTATTGGGCATCTACCCTAAAACCTTCAAACCACAGGCCAGGGAGATTTGCTCAACCATGTTTGTAGAGGCTCAATTTGTAATAGCTAAAAGCTGGAATCAACCCAGATGTCCATCACTAGAAGATTGGATAACTAAGATGTGGTATATCTACACAATGGAATTCTATACAGCAGTAAGAAAAAATGACACAAAGAAACTTGAGGAAAAATGGTTGAACCTGGAACAGATCATTCTCAGTGAACTTACCCAATCACAGAAAAAAAAATCGACACATAGTCTCACTCATCTACAACACCTAACCTGAATCCACCCAAGATACCTTACATTCCCAGCAAGCACCTCATGGATTAGACACTAGGATGGATGGGGAGGGAGGGAAGGGCATCAAAGGGGTGGGAAACACTAATGAAGGGAACATTTCTTGACTTGCTGTTTTGGAAAATAGAGTACAATAGCTGTAAGAAACCTTCCTTCCTGGGGCTCATTTGCACCGAAGGGAAAGAACTAGAGTTTATGTACAAGTGATAATAGTCTCAGAGTGAGTATTACCTTGGATCATGAAGTAAAAAACAAGATAAATAAATTTTGTTTAATTAAAATTTCTTTTAGAAAATGATGAATTTAATAAGTTTGGGGAAATTACCATTGTTAATTAATGGAATGATATTCTAGAAATGGGCAACAGAAGCAATCATGAAGTGTTATGCACTCACTAGATGTGTGGCAACAGCTGAAACTAAGTTATGTGACACTTGGAAGAAGCTGGCTTTGGAAGCCTGGCAACATTATTCTAGACATGAACTTATTAAAGTATGCAAGCCCACATTTAGAGTCCAAAAATTGAGGAGGGTGATGTGGGATGATTATGAGTTCTAGGCTAGTCTGCTTAAAATACTGAGATACCATTTTTATGAAAAAGAGGGTGGTGGCATAGATGATAAAGTAGTCCTCAACCAGGAGTACTGAAGATTATAGCAGCAAGGTGCCTGGATTTTGTGAAGCTCATGGTGACCAGATGATAGCACAAGGGCACTGAAAATGGCCATGGTGTCTGAAATGATGTTTAATATAAAGCTTGACTCCCTGGCCTACTGCCTGTGCTTCCCTGAGTAGGGCTGCCCTTCCCAATGTTGTCAGACTCAACAGACTGAGCACTGAGTAGGCTGCCCAGTATACCCAGGTATACTTCTTCCAGCTAGCCCCTCAGTACAACCTTATCACATGCACACTTGGAGTGAGGACCAGGCTCATTTAGTACTGACCTCATTCTCTAGCCTGCCTATCTGCTTTCCCCTGAGTATAGTCACCCATGCTGGTCATAAACCCCAGCCCAGACCACATGGAGACTGTAAACACAAGAGGGAGCTTGTTCAGGTTCCAGTGTGTCCACCTCAAACATGGGCCAAACACTAGCCAACACTCACCCAGATCAAGCCTGGCAAACCACTAAACAGAGGCTTCACTAATCATCATTTTTGCTGCATTCTCAGCAAGACAAAGAGACCACCTCCAGATGGGTAAGCCTCAATGCAAAACAAACATGTCAAGAAACCAAGAAAAGTGGTCAGACTAGATCAGGAATATCTACTGCAATTGTGGAATCCTCCAATGAAAACCACTTAGACGAAATTCCAGACAAAGATTTTCAAAATGCAATTATGATAAGCATATTCAATAACCTTAATGAGGTCATGTACAAATGGCTGAATGAAACACATGATAAACAACAAAAGAACCGAATAGATGGCTGAAACCTAATTGAACATAATAACAAAATAACTCACCTAAAAGATTCCTTTTTACGAGCCCATTGCCATCTCTTATGCCTCACCAACAGAATAGATAATGGGTAGAACAGAATATCAGGGCCTGTGGACAAGGCAGAAGAAATAGATGAGGAGGTCAAAATCAATGAAAGTTCAAACAAATGTATGGAAAGAACATGAGGGAAATGTGGGACATATTAAAAAGGCCAAACATTCAAATCAGGGGAATACAAGAAGAGGAAGAACTGAAGGCTAAGGGCATAGACAATATTGCCAATAAAGTTATAGAAGAAGATTTTTCAAATCTTACAAAAGAGAGGCCCATCCAAGTATAAGAGGCACAAAAAAAGACAGGGCTAGGGACAGAGAAAAAATTCTGTACATTACATTATAATTAAAACACTAAACACAGAAAACAGAAAAAGAAAACACTAAAAGCTATAAGGGAAAGATTGTCACTTCCAATAGGTAGCCCATTAGCATTACACTTGTTGTTTCACTGGAAAATATAAAAATGAGAAGGGCTTGGAATGGAGTATTTCAGATCATAAAAGACCATGTCTGCCAACCCAAACTACTATATCCTGCAAATTTAGCATTATAATAAATGGTTAAAGGGAAACCTTGCCACAATAAAAGCTGGCCTTATAAATACAAGAACAGGAAGCCAGTCCTACACAGTACAGTGAATTAAATACTTCCAACTAAAAAAAGAAAAATATATTCAGAGTAGAGGAGGGAGAAATAATAAAAACTAGATGAAACATGAAAGCAAAAAAAAAAAGCAAAGCAAACAAAGCATAAAAACCAAAATACCCACCTTCACAGTCTTCAACCTGACAGAAACTAACTTCTACCATGCAATTATAACTCTGAGCATGAATGGAGTTTACTGCCTAATGAAAAGATACAGGTTAATAGACTGTATCAGAAAACTGCATTCATCTATTATTGCCTTAAAGATACCCACCTTAACATTAAAAATATTCATTAACTTATGGTAAAGGGATGGAAAAAGGTATTCCAAGGAAATGAAAATAGGAAATAAACAAGTGTGGCTCTACTAATATCTGACAAAATAAACCAAAAGTAATTGAAAGAAATAAAGAAATCCACTTTATATTCAGTGACTGAATAATAATATGTGGAAAAATAAATATACATGCACCAAGCATAGGTTCACCAAATTTTATAAAGCAAAACTTACGAAACACTAAGTCTTAAATAAAACGCAGCACAATAATAGTGACTTAAATAAGCCACTACATCAATAGAAAGATCATCTAAACAGAAAAATAATGGACCCAAACAATACCACAGAACAAATGGACTTAAACAGACATTTACAGATCATTCCATCCAAACTCTTCAGAATAGGCATTCATGTCAGCAGCTTATGGAATCTTCTCTAATATAGATCAGATATTAGGATGTGAAGCAAATCTCCACAAAATTCAGGAAAATTGGCATAATCCCTGTATTATATCTGATTGCAATCCAAAAAAGTTAGAAATCTACATGAGAAACAAATAAACACACAAACAACAACAAAAAATCAAAGCACACACAAACTCCTGGAGATTGAACAATGTACTTTGAACAATGGATGGGTCTTTAACAAAATCAAGAAGGAAATCAGAAAATGTCCTAGATCTGAAAGAGAATGAAAACACACTATACCAAAATTTATGGGATATAGGAAAGCTTATAGATCTAAATACATACAATAACAAATAGAGAGATAGGGATGGAGAGATGGCTTAGAGGTCAAGCGCTTGCCTGTGAAGCCTAAGGACCCCAGTTCGAGGCTCGATTCTCCAGGACCCACGTTAGCTATATTCACAAGGGGGCGCACGCATCTGGAATTCGTTTTCAGTGGCTGGAAGCCCTGGCGCGCCCATTCTCTCTCTCTCTCTCTCTTTATCTGACTCTTTCTCTCTCTATCACTCTCAAGTAAATAAATAAAAATGAACAAAAAAATTTAAAAAATAGAGAGATATAACATGAATAAATTAATGACTCTTCTGGAGGCTTTGGAAAAAACAAGACCAGGGAAGAAATCAATGAGTTAGAAATGAAGAAAATAATTTAAACAATGATGATATAAAGAGCTCTTTCTTTAAAAAAAAAAAAACAGTAAATAATTAAGATAAACTCTTGTCTAAACTAATCAAAAGGAAAAAAGAGAAGACCCTAATCACAAGGCTAATGATGAGGAAAGGATATATTTCTGATGAAAAGCATGAGTAGAAGCATGTAAGTTATATAATATGCTTTTACTTGATGTACCAATTACTTCTCACTGCACATGAGGTTATATATCCAATCCTACTAGCAAATTTGGAAAGTTTTTCATTGAGAGAGAATCATTTTTTTCCCTTTGTCATAGACAAACTCTATGCATTACTGCACATAACATCAAATGCCACTGTTTAATTTCTCTATATGCTTCATTCTAACACTAATATCATGTATAACTCCCCACATCATTTAAATTCTTTATAAATGTCAAATTGTCATTATGTTTAATGTTACATATCTCTTTGTCAACATTTTACATTTTGTTTGAGGTAAAATTTTATCAAATAATACAAATGAAATATCAAATACCATTTTGCTTTAACTGCCTACTTTTTTGGTGCAACTGAGGATTGAACCCAAGTCCTTATACAGGCTCGGCAAGTGCCTTATCATTGAGCTACATCCTTGACACTTAAATGACTATTTTTAAGTTTTTGTTTATTATTTATTTACTTGAGAGTGACAGACAGAGAAAGAGGGAGAGAGAGAGAATGGGCATGCCAGGGCTTCCAGCCACTGCAAACAAACTCCAGACACGTGCGCCCCCTTGTGCATCTGGCTAACGTGGGACCTGGGGAACCGAGCCTCGAACCAGGGTCCTTAGGCTTCACAGGCAAGCCCTTAACTGCTAAGCCATCTCTCCAGCCCCTAGATGACTATTCTTAAACGAATATATGGACAAATTGCTTTTAAATGAAAAAAATAGGAGTAGTCATCACAGTTTATTTTTAATTTATGAGCATGTAAAAATTGGGTTCCATTATGGTGTTTTTCCTTTCCTGACTATCTCTCCTGCTTTTAAACTTTTTTCTTTTTAAAATATTTTTATCCACTTGCATGCAGAGAGAGTTAGTGAGAATAGATACAGACATAGAGAGTGGTCACACAAGGGCCTCCAGCCACTGCAAACGACCTCGATATGCTTGTGCCAGCCTTGTGTGTATCTGGCTGATGTGGGTTCTTGGGAATCAAACCAGAGTTGTTAGGATTTGCAGGCAAGTTCCCTAATGATTGTGGTATCTCACCCCTACCTATCTTTGCTTTTGACTCTCACCTTTTCTCCTTACTTCTTGTTGCACCATCATAGTCTCCTATGTCAAATCATAGTAAAAACTCAGTCTTATATCCCCCTGTTTACACACATACAAACATTAACATTAAGATCTGGACATGAGATAGAACACACAGTTGCTGTCTTTCTGGGCTTGGGTTACACTACAGTATAGTTTCCAATTCCCTCCATTTCCTTGCAGCCTTCTTGTTGCCACTTGTCTTTACAACTAAGTAGAACACCATTATTTGTATGCACCATATTGTCATTATCCAATCTTCAGTTGATAGAAATTTAGGGTGATGCATTTCCTAGCAATTTTGCATAAAGCACAATGGGCAATGGACATGGATGTGATAGAATATCTGTGGTAGATACAGGTTCTTTTAAATACATGCCCAAGTGTAGTATGACTGGACCACATGTTAGTATGGATTTGAGCCTTTTGAAAAATCTCCAAAATGATTAATGTAGGGTTTTTTTTTTAATTTTATTATTAAGTAGAAACTTTGTATTGACAAATCATGTATTGGTACCATTTTCTTCCTCCCTAACCCCATTCCACCGAGGGCCCTTCTCTGTAGGGGTGCTGGCATTCATTATGGTGTTACAGATTATGAGTTGTGAGAGCAGCAGTCAGTCAATGTGGTGTGCAAGTGATATCTCTGGATATTCCTTCCTACCTGTGGGTCTTATAATCTCTCTACTCCCTCTTTCACAAAATTCCTTGAGCCTTGGCGGATGTGTTTTAAGTCTACTTAGGCATTGAACATATTATTCTATTTAAAAAAAAATTAGTAAATGCTGTTATTTTAAAGGTACAGAACTTTCAAAGAAATAATAAAATAATAAAGATTAGCCCAATAAAGAGTGATGGAAGATTATCCTCTACTACACATTATTTTTCTTTATTTTTACTCAGTTTTCTTTTTTTTTTGAAATATATTTACTAAATTTTAAAGGAAGAGAACAAAGAAAATGACAGCAGAACATTGGCTTCCAAGTTGGGAAGTTAGTAGCAAGGGAGTGGTGGTGACAGGCTTATTCAATTGTACCGAATTAGTGTCCAGACACCATGCCCTGGTGCAATGCAGTAGACTAAGGTGAAGGAGAAAAAAAAAAAAGAAACAGCAGTCATGTGCCTTGTTTTTCAAAATGTTAGGGTTGGCGAGATGGAGAAATGGCTCAGCTATTAAAAGGCACTTGTTTACAAAGCCTCATAGCCTGGATTTGATTCCCTAGTTCCCATGCAAAGCTTGATACACAGAGTACCACATGCATCTGGAGTTTGTTTTCATTGGCAAGAGTCCATAAAGTATCCATTTACATATTTTTCTCTCTCTTTCTCCTTCCAAATAAATAAATGAAAATACTAAGTTTGAATAAACTATTATGAACAAATCCCCTACAATGTAATTGCCATATTTAAAGAGTAGATTAACTACATTTGAACATTACACAATCTATATTGTTAAACTACATCCTATCTCATTAACATATCCAAGTTTTATGTTTTTATACATCAGTGAAAAATAAGTTTAATTGCATAAAAAACACAATCAGAAAAACAAAGAAAGCTTTGTGACAGTGGTTCACTGGATAGATGGCTTGTCTAGCATTCACAAAGCCCTGGATTTTGCATCCAGCACCTCATAAACTTCTCTTCATGGCAGTATATGCCTACCATTCCAGTACCAAGGGTAGAGCATCAGAGGTTTGAGGTCTTCTTCAGCTATACAGTTTATGGCCAGACTGGAATATATGAGACCCCATTAAAAACAATGAACAAACGCAGCAAGGCATGGACACTGTACCTATGAGAATGGACGTCATGAATGTCCAACATGAATTCTAGAATGGCCACACTTACAGTGTTTGTAAATTTAAAAATACATGAAGACATCTTAAAAGTACAAACTACAATCCTAGAAACATAAAAGTAATGTGAAACAAATGAAAAACAATAGAAATGTTTAAATTTTGACATAAGGGAAGTAAAAGTTGCCAGCCTACATGACAGAAAAGAAGATATCATTTACAATGAAGCACAGAGGGAAGCCAAACATGTAACATAAAGGAGAGAAGGTGCTTTCAGGAAATAGAATGAGTCCACAAAGATTATGGTGATAGGGTCATGTAGAAGCTGTATGCACAAAGATAATAACAGAGTACTTTAGACATGATAATAAACCATTCTGCAGAAGTAGACACATGAAAATAAGTGGAATAGAAATGCATAGCAAGATACATCAATGAGAACATGCAAACCCAAGATTTCTTTCTTTTATTAGGGACTTTAATACATGGACATACAGTATTTTGATCACATTTCCATCCATATATGCTTTTTTGTCCCCTCTTCCTCCATATTTTCACTGAGTACCATCCACGTTCCAAGTAGTCATTATTCTATTTTGTGGTTTCATACCTTTGCCCTCCTCTGTATTCCACATCAAAATGTTGATGGGCTCAGAACTGTCTTATTTGTTCTGGGGATAACCATTGTGGGATCATGAAAGCACAAGTTGATTTATGTCAGGAGAACAATGCCCCAAAGAACTCCTTCCCAACTTGGAATTGTTTATCAAGTAGTTGACTGACAAGGATTCTCAATAATGTAGCAATCCAAAAAAATGTGGAATGGCATCTTTAGACAGCCAAATGAAATCAATAATGCTTTGATTCTGTATGTCTGAATGTATGTGTAAAGACCAATGAAACCTTCATGGTATTTTATTTTTTTTAATATTTTATTTTTATTTATTTATTTGAGAAAGAGAAAGAGAGAGAAAGAGGCAGAGAGAGGGAGAGAGAAAATTGGGCATAGCCAGGGTCTCTAGCCACTGCAAACGAACTCCAGATGCATGTGCCCCCTTGTGCATCTGGCTTACATGAGTTCTGGAGAAACTTTGGCTTTGCAGGCAATCACCTTAACCACTAAGCAATCCCTCCAGACCCCTGATGGAATTTTAAAACAAGATAAGACACAAACCAGGAGAAAGAAAAGGAGCTAGAATAAATTCCAGGTGGGGAATGTGATCCTTTGAAGAATGTGATGTCCCATTAATCATATACACAGCAATGAAAGTGAAGCACAGGTAGACAAGAGGAATAGATATTGCTATGTAAAAAGTAACAAAATTGCCTCATTCACTTTTGTAAATGAAACTGTAAAGAATTCAGATGAAGTTCAGTGGTAGGTTGCTACCCTGTCATAGGTGAGGCTCTGAGCTTTAAATAATCAATAGTAAAGATGCAAAAAAAAAAAAAAACTAAATAAAAGAAAGAAAGGAAAATAGGCACAATAGCATAGGAAAAAGAAAGCTTTGATTAATTTTTACTTTTATGGGATATGTTTTCAGATTTCACCATAAAAGAAAGAGCACATAAATCTAAGTGAAGTAGAAAAAATATACAAAAGAGAATAATAAGCATTCAGCTAAATTCTACAAAACATATCAAAAAATGTTCAGATCAGAATAAATAATAACTTCTATCTATATAAGATGTATATCATGAAGTAAAGGAAAGGGGGTGATTCAAAGATGGCTTGTTAAGCAAAGTAAATTTTATAGAAAAATCATACAAATGAAAAAAAGACTATTTTCATAATAATAAAAGTATCAAGTTACCAAGGAGATAAAATCCCTTACCATTCGTTATTAAAATACAACTAGAAAAACAGTAGCAAAACAGATTTATATGAAATAAATAGTGTTGAAAATATTAATTTCAATTTAAGATTACTCATAACTTTAGATAAAAGCAACTTAAGACCATTGAAATATCTGATTTAGATGATGATCTTGAAACAAGACTATTAGAAAAATAATTGGGAATAGTAGGGCGAAGATAATGAATGACATGCTTTTGCACATGAATTTAAGTTGGATTTCTGATTCAAGAAAAATCTACATGAATATGCAATCCGGAGTTCGATTGTAGTGGCTGAGGCCCTGGCACAACTATTCTCTCTCTCTTCTCTTTTTCTCTCTCTCTCATGCTCTCTAAAATAAAAATTAAAAAAAAAATTCATCCCATGCAATAATCTCACTAAGAGATCACAGAAGGATTATCAGTAAGGAGATACTCAGAGGAAAAAGTGAGAACATGGTTAGGATACCCAGCATCTACATGAATGCCCAGAGACTTGAGGCTGCTTTCCTAAAACCTCAGCATTCAAGAGATGCAGGGAGTTCTGAGGCAAGCTGGCTAGCTAAACAAGCTGAATCCATGAACTCTGGATGAAAGTGGCAAACCCTGACTCAGTAAATAAAGTGGAGCATAATTGAGACAGACAAATAAAGTTAACATCTGGCATTTGCATCCACACAAATGTGCATACATACCTGCACACATATCTGCACAAATGCATAATAACACACACACACCAAGTATGCATTCAAAACATTCAAAAGAAAAAAAAATCTCTCATATTCATGAGAAAATACATTCTATAAAATTATCCTGCAAATATTCATAACTGAGAAATCAAACATTTAAAGCAAAATTTCTTGAAAAAAATTATGGATAAATATGAAATCCACATAAGCCAGACAATTCATGATCAAGTGTAATTGCTTTCCCTATTATATGGCGAAAAATACCAAAATACCCGCTTTTACCAGAGCTACTCAAAATTGCATTACAGGACTCAGACCATGTAATAAAGCCAGACAAAAGCAATTAAAGTTATAGATACTTTTCACTATGCTCAGATTGTATAATTATGAATTTGAGTAAAGAATGATAATAATCTTTGGGAAATATTCTACAAGAATAAAAACAGCATTGTTGTTAAATATGATATACATCACCATGACAGAAAATTAAAAATATATGTGTTATTCACAACATTATCCACTAAACTAGGTATGCATAAAAATATTACAGAATATTTGTTTTCTTTTTTCATAGGAAAAAAAAATAACACTATATTAAGGGCGTTGAAATGCAGCCTAGCTAATGAAGAGATACATCATGCAGAACATTGGGTGATTCCCTATATTCATGACAGCAGCTTACTCATATACCAGTTATAAAACATACCTGTGAACCAGAGTGGCCACGGATAATCAAGTAACATGCAAGAAAAATAGGAGGGAATATCCTCCATCTAGTATAGAGACTTAATGCAAAGCTTTCCTAACATAGATTGTCCTATAATAAGAACATAGATTAAAAAGTCCAGTGAGACAAAGCAATTCAGAAACAGACTAAGAAATTATGAACCCCAAATCCAGAACCTTCTCTTCACTAAGAGATAAATAAACTATAATTCGAGAAAAAAAAAAAAAACACAGCAGGGGCTGTTTGATAAATAAGTACAAGATATAAAGATTTATTCTAATCATATAAAGACAAACATGTAAAAATATCCAAACATTCATATAACTGTTTCATGAAGCTGTCATCCAAGTAGCAAACCACAGGCAAATTTTTGTTACTTCTTGATCCAAATTGGACAAAATACTAAACAAGAAGTGGCAACCCCACAAATTATATACCACATATTGGGTCTTATATTAAATATTCTCCATCACATGCAATGGTACAGATCTTCATCTTGTGATGGGCCAGGTAGGCCACCCATTGCTTAGTAAAGTGATTAAGGGTGCCTTTTGTCTAAATTAATTATTTAAGGTAGCATACAAAGTAGTGCTTTTATTATGACATTTATATTTATGTGCTATACTTTATTCTAACTAATCATCTTTCTCTTCTCCATGTCTATGCCCACCTACATTTGTGCCAGGCTGGCGAGGACCAGGCCCACTGGTTCCTCCCAGGGGTTGAGGAGGAGGGTGGGTGTCAAAGGCCAAGAACAAAACCACTGAACCTGGAGTCTCCTCAAAGCAGGAACTAACTTTATTGTTACAGGCGGGTGTTTATATAATGTTGAGAAGGAAGGCAAGGAATTTAGGATGGGTTGAGATGTAAGGGCCAATAGCATAGGCAACCTCTGAGATGATTGGTTCTGAGCTCGCACTGGTGGGGACTCTAACTTCCTGAGCGTAAGTAGAAGGCCAGAGGCCATTTGGCACCCTACTGAGTCATAGCTGGGCAGAGGCAATTCACTAAACTAGCTAGGCTCAGGAAGTTCCACTTAGCCTCACATCAACGCCTCTCAAGGCCCAAGACATTTGTGTAGTCTTCTTTCTTCCTCTCCTTTTCTGCTTTCTGGTCACATGAATTCCATGACCGATTATTTCCATCAACTTCCTTCCCTCTCATGCTCCCCTGTCTAGTTTCATGATCTTTGTAAATACACACACAGATATATTTCTGTATGTGTAATATGCATATATGCACTTATTTACATTATTTTAAATATAGGTCCCCCAATAAGAGAGAATATCAGATATAGGTTCCCTGTATGGGATACTTTCCAGCTGATTTCACTTATTATTTCTAGATTCATTCCTTTTCTGCAAGTAAAATAATTTTATTCTTCTCCATGTTTGAATAAGGCTCATGTGTGTGTGTGTGTGTGTGTACGAGAGAGGGAGAAAGAGGGAGATTTATCTTTTTATCTATTGACAGAACTTACTCTGGAGGGTGACTCCAACTTCAACTTCCTGAGTACTGTCATTAAAGGCATGGGCCACAATGCCTGGATAATATTTTCTCTTTCTTCTGTGTCATATAAATAATGTGTTGCAATTAAATGAATCAGTATAATCCAGATATCAAAAAACATTTCAGGGATGGAGAGATGGCGTAGCAGTTAAGGCACACGCCTGCGAAGCTAAGAACCCCAGTTCAATTCTCCAGGTCCCATGTAAGCCAGATACACATGTTGGCACATGCATCTGGAGTTCATTTGCAGTGGCTAGAGGTCATGGCATGCTCATATTCTCTCTCTTTCTCCCATCCCTGTTTCTAATAAATAAAAATAAATAAATAATTATAAAAAAAATTCAAGTTTGAGTTTATTTAATTACTTAGGAAAACATCACAAAATGACTAATATCGATGAAAATTTCATTCACTTACCAAATTCCTTTAATCTAAGTTACATGACACATATTTAATGGTTCTTAATTTCCCTAATCTACTTTCTGAAAATATGTTTTCATCACAAAACCTTTTTCTAGCCCCTGTCCTATAGAGAAGAATTCTTATCAGTGTTTGTTTTGATGCCACTTTTCTATATTAAGTTTTTTTTTTTTCTCTTTTTACATCTGAACTTCCAGGAAGCAAACAGTAGAAGCAGTAGTTGTAGTTCATCCATAATTATATGTATAAAAGCCTAGAAAATGGAGAGGAATTTCATTGATAGTCTATTTTTTTTACAGTAGGAGGGAGCTCAAAGAAAATCTCTAAAACAGTCATCAATATCATATGTTTTTCTTTGATTATTTCTCCACATGTATAAACACTCACCAGCCTCCACAGCTGTCACTTCCACATTGGTGTATTTAGCCAATCATGAATTGAAAATATTTGAAAAAATATAATAGCTTTGTTGGCCATGTAAATACTTTTTATTTCCATGTCACTATTTTCTAAAGAAAATAGCATTTACTGTATATTAAACACTGTCAGTAATCTAGAGATGATCTGAGAGAGATGCACACAGTTAACATAAAAATACTGTTATTTTATGTAAGGGAGTTGTGCATCTACACATTTTGTTACTTATAAGGAATTCTAAATTAAGTGACACCTGAATAAAGAGGAAAAGTGATGTATGTTACTGCCCTTCCCTTCTTTTTCCCTTATGGCAAAAGATGTGTTGAATGTATGCATTTGTGTTGAAGTGTTATTAATTTTCCATCTTGGTGTATGATAAAATGAAAGGAAAAAGAAATCTATGCCCTTCTCAGTCTTTACTTTTATTTTCTTTTCAGTGTTTCTGAGGTAGGGTCTCATTCTAGGCCAGGCTGACCAGGAATTTACTGTGTAGTCTCAGGGTGGCCTCCAACTCATACTGATTCTCCTACCTCTGCCTCCTGAGTGGTGGGATTAAAGGCATGCACCACCACACCCGGCAGACACTATTTCTTTCTGAGGTAGAGATTAGTAAATTGTATATTACATAAAGCATAATTGTTTCATCATTGTTGGACTAACTTTACAACATGTTACCATCTTCATTTGGAGGTTAGTGACAGCTTGAGATGTTTATAAGTACAAGCTGACAAAGAATATGTTTTCCTGAGTTATTCTGACATATCTACTTCACTGAACAAAAGGATCACCAGATAGCTAATTGAACATCAGTGTATTTATGAAGGGGTTGCTAAGAAACAACATTTGCTTGAGCAGAAGATTCTACTCAACATGAGTGGGCACTATGCAATCTTCTAAGGAACTTAATTTACCACACAACAGTGAATGGACTAAGCTAGGCACTGATTTGCTACCAGTAGTAATCCTGAGTCATATATATATATATATATATATATATATATATGTGTGTGTGTGTGTGTGTGTGTGTGTGTGTGTGTGTGTGTGTATTTGGATTTTATGTTAGTTTTTATTTGTTTGCAAGGAGAGTGAGCATGAGAAAGAAAATAAAAAGAGAAAGGGAGAAGGGGTGGTATCTGGCCTTACATGAGTACTGGTCAATCAAACCCAGGCTTTGCAAGGAATTACATTAACAGCTGAGCCATCTCTACAGCCTACAATTATATTTTTAAGGAAGCAATAATGTTACATTCTGTGACTGACATCAGCATCCCTGAAATTCATCACTTGTCACTCCTCAGGCCCTCCTAATATCTGTAGTTTTTTTTTATTTTTTTTTTATTTTTTTTTCAAGGTAGGGTCTCACTGTGGCCCAGGCTGACCTGGAATTCACTATGCAGTCTCAGAGTGGCCTCGAACTCATGGCAGCCATCTTACCTCTGCCTCCTGAGTGCTGGGATTAAAGGTGTGCTCCACCACACCTGGCTTAGTATCTGTAGTTCTTTAGTTCTTTGTTGGTGTTTATTTGTTTGGCTTTTTTTTTTTTTTCTTTTGAAGACAGCATCTCATGTATTTTAGACTGTCCTCAAACCCACTATGTAGCCAAGGATGACCTAGATCTTCTGACTCTCCTTCATCCATCTCTTTCCAAATGTGGTATTTCAGGATAGTATCAGAATGCAGATTTATGCTGTGCTTGTGACAGAACCCAGGGTTTGGCATTGAGCCACATGTCCAGTCCTCCAGTCCCCCTCATTTTTTTTTTTTTTTCGCTGCAGCTCTATGTTGTGTTCTGACTAACTTCTTAAGCATATCTTTTATGTTTGCTTCTTAGAGTTGGGAATCCAGATTTTCTCAACTCTCTATCATACCCTTTCCCCAAAAGGTCAAAAATTCTGTTTCTATTTAATGTTAAAAATTTCATCTTCTACTGGAGATCAGGTGGTCAAACACATGAGCCTATGGGAGTATTTTACATTCAAACTGCCACACATTTGCACTGTTTTGATTAGGCTGAACAATTCATATGGCCTTTTGGTGGCAAAAGAAAAGCAAGAGAAAATAAATAATGAACTTCAGGCTGTACATAACATTTACCATCTGTGAGTGCCAGGACAGCTATCATGTGCCATCATCACAAACTGTGCAGCTGCCTTTGGAATCATGAACTACAGCCGTGCGTGAATATGAAACCACAGGAAAACTGAATGAGTAAGCATGTGTTCCTTCACTGAGATTTTAACTTCTGTAACAAAATATCTAAGATTGCACATTTCAGACAGGAAAGGAGTTTATTTGGCTCAAAGTGCTGGAAGTTTAAGGGAAGGCCTCTGATTTCTGACTGACTTCATTGAGGACCTAATGGAATTAGATGTTTTAATGGCTAGAGCTCTGGCTTGCAGATAAAAAATACAGGGGTCATGTATAGGAACATGACACCAAAAATTTCTCAGAGTTGCTATTTTTTAAATTTATTTTTATTTGTTATGTACATAATTAGTATGTAAACAACACACATTGGTACCATCCTTTCCCTCCTCCCTGCCCCTTTTCCGAAGAGGCCCATACACTGTCAGTCATGGGGATACCAGACCAGGGAGCGAGTTGCTTGTTTGTTTTTTTGTTTGTTTTTGTTTTTTTTTATAATGACTTTTCCCCTACAGGAGTAAATTCTCTACTGATGGCATAATTACCTTGCACTAGACTCACCGTCTTACAGGTTCTACCAGTTGAAACTAGAAGTGACAAACCTTTGGGGAACAAAGGTTTCAAGAAAACATACGCCTAAAATATACGCATTACCTGTTTTATCTGTGAGCAGTAGTCTCTTAACAGAGTACCTGCATGCTGGTGCCAAACTCCTCTTGGTGGTTTAAGTCAGATATTCCCCATAAACTCGTGTGTTCTGCATGCTTGGTCCCCAGCTGATATAGCAAGTTGGGAGGTGTAACCTTGCTGGAGGAGGTGTGTTGAAGGGGATGGACCTTTAGGTTAACTAGCCCCTAGCTTGCCAGTGTTAGATGGCCCACTCTTCTGCTGATGATTCACACCTGTTGTGGCAGATGTGATGTCCAGCCTCTGCTCCTACCAGGTTGGTCTCTGCCATGGAAGAGCTTCCCCCTTGAGAATGGAAGGCAAAATTAAAAAAAAGAAAAGAAAGAAAGAAAGAAAGAAAGAAAGAAAGAGAGAGAGAGAGAGAGAGAGAGAGAGAGAGAGAGAGAGAGAAAGAAAGAAAGAAAGAAAGAAAGAAAGAAAGAAAGAAAGAAAGAAAGAAAGAAAGAAAAACTTTTCTCCCATCAGCTGCTTGGTCTAGTGCTTTATCCCAGCAAAGAGAACTGCAACATTTCTATATCCAAAATAGTGAGCCAAAATAAACTTTGTTTGAAGAATTCTGATTCAAATGTTTTATTACATCAAAAGAAAACAGAGCAAGGCACTGTTATCTCACTCAGGTTCTATATTTCCTTATTTTAAAATGGATTTGGAGTAGATTTTTAAAATTCTGCCTGGCTCCATATTTTTCTGTTCCAGTGGAAGGATGTAATGGAATGATAATTTAAGCAGAATGAAGCACAGTTCTGCATAGAGATAGCCCCACACCATTGCTCTGTTCCCTGTTGGACGCTGGTTTTAAAAAAAGAAAAGAAAAAAAAAATACATCAATTTCAATGTGCTAGTGTTTGTAGGCAGAAAACTTCATCCTTTGTATATCAAATAGTATGCTAAAATCTTTAATTGTGGGCCAATATATTTGCTTGTCTTATTGATCTCTTGTTTTGAGAATGCACAATCTGTAACACTTGCAATCCCCAAGAATCTTCAAGAATGATCCTCTCAGAGCAGGGTGTCCTGCAGGTCAGATTTAAGCTCCAAGCAGCTGTAATGGAGGCTTCTTTCCACTCATCACTGATTCTTCCCTTTTTGCCTTGGCAACTCCTTTTCTGGCCTATCAGAGTTTAGCTTTACAGAGCTGCTTCTCATATTTAACCAACATTTTCCCTGATGCATTTTCACCCCGTTACACTATGTTCCCTTCTTAACTATGTGAGTCACCAATAGCAACTTAAGGAGGTTCACAGCTTGTAAATAAGCCACAATCAGTGAACTCTCTAAGTAAATCACTGTGGCTTATTCTTCCCCCACAGATATGACAGTATCTTTGAAAGGGGCAGATCATTCTTCTTCTCTCTTATGTCACTTCTGCACAAGAGCAAGTTAAGCCAGTGGTAACTGCTAAGGCATTGAGCAACCATACATCTTGGTCAATCCACACAGTTCATGTTAATATCAGAAGGTTCCTCAGAAACAAGAGAACACAAGCAAACATAAGAGAGTATGTCTACACCAGCTGGTAGACTTATCCAATGCTGTGTTCTTGAGTCAATCAAGATGAATGTGCCTCAGTGAAGCATTAAGTGTTACCCAGTCAGAAGGTACCTGGAAGACAGTAAAAAAAAATATATTAAAAGCCGGGAGTGGCACACGCCTTTAATCCCAGCACTTGGGAGGCAGGAGGATGGCCATGAGTTCTAGGCCACCCTGAAACTACATTGTGAATTCCAGGTCAGCCTGAGCTAGAGTGAGACCCTACCTCAAAAAACTAAAACAATGACAAAAACAAAAACAAACCAACCAAAAAAAAAAAAAAAAGAATAGTCAAAATGATGAAGCTCATACATATGTCAGTCCAGCCAAATGAGGGAGGTGCTTCTAAGGCCTGCATCAGTTTTCATTCGTAGAAGGTCCCAGAGGACTGGAGCTTCTCTATTTCAGGTAGCAGAGTCATTTCTAGCCAATAAGATTTCCCATTATGTATTTTATTATTTTTAGTTATTTGCACCAGGGCCTCTAGCCAATGTAAATGAACTGCAGACATATGTGCCACCATGTGCATCTGTCTTATGTGGGACCTCGAGAATTGATCCTGGGTCCTTAGGCTTTGCAGGCAAGCACCTTAACCACTAAGCAATTTCTGCAACCCCCTTTATGTAATATGAATGTCATGCAGACAAGTAGAGTTGGAAGAAAGTTATTTAAATTAATTTTACTAACAAAACCTGATACCAATTTAAGGCACAATCTTCTGACATAAACTGAGATGAAAGAAGAAGGGAAATGTATCACAAACATGAAAATATATATGAAATTAGAAACCTTAAGAGCAAATATTTCAACTCATTTATTTATTCCTGTAGAAGGAATCATTACCTCCATTGGTTTGGTAAATCTAAAGTTTGCAAGATTTCTTGTAGGTCTGTAAGCATTGGCAGCAAGACTGGTGCCAAGTGTTTATTATGGAGATAAAGTGAATTTTCAACCCACCATGGCTCCAAGAATCAAATCTGAAAGTGGTACCTGTGTCAACTAGACCAACCTGACCTGCTTCAATCTTCTCTATTCAGAAAGCAGAACCCCATGTATCTATGGAAAGCCATTCTGCTCTCACTATTGCACTAGAAGTCTGAATGAGACTCACTCCAATCTCAACTCCACAGTTCCTCATTAGCTTTATACATCAGGACACCCCATCAGAATGAAACATGCACAGGAGTTCTCATGGTCAAAAATGCTGCAATGTAAGCTTCATAGCTCTCCCTGAAGTAGAAAAAAGCCCTGGGGGGCGGTTACTAATAAGTATGTTTAAAACATAGAGACAATCTACAGAAGATGAGAGAGCAGTCATTTGAGCAAGAAAATACTTGCAAACAAATATTAAATAAAATTAATTAAAACAAATGGACATATTAGATGTTAACAATCATACTCTCTGGCCAAGATCCACAAGGTTTCTCCTATTATTTTTGTGTCATGTATTTCTTTTAAATTAACATAGAAATAATATATAGACATAGTAAAAAATATTTTGCATATATTTCTGACTAAGCATCAATTTATACTTTATTTGAACAGATAATTGGATCAACCTATACATATGAGATACACCAAATGCTTAATGTCTTTCAGTGTTGTAAGATTACCATTAGCTTATCTTTTCCTGATATCTACCCTTTGTCAATATTGGAACACTTCCACTATGATGCCCAGGAAGCTGCTCTTACCAGAGTCAGGTGTCCTTCTGTAACACAGTAGGGTACCTTGAAGGTGGTTTTTGCACCAGCATATTAGACTACTCTTGGAGATCTTTCAAAGAACCAACAAAATTTTCAGGTCTCACTTAAATTTTACTGCAGTTTTTAATTTTCCTGTTTAACAATTTTGTTTTTCTTCTTGTTTAGGGTACATATTGGTCAGCAAGTCATTTTTCCTTGCTGGCAGCAATGTGTGGCCATTTTGAAAGTTAAATGCATTCAAACCTCCAGAGGAAGTTAATAATTTAGAGAAGAAAATCTCCTTAGGGAATTTGTACTGGTTGGCTGAGATAAATAAGTAATCAAATAAATAAACAAATGTTACTATTTCTAAAATTTCAGAAAATAAGGACATTTTTTCTTCAATTAAATGGAAAAAATATAATTTTACATAAATCAGCTTAGACATTAAGACATTAAGGCTTTAAGACAACAAACTAGAAATCAATTGTTGGCAAATTGCATTAGCTTAAAATTTTTTGGTTTAATGTATGTTGTCCCTGATTTATTGGTGTTAAATAAAACACAAGATCCATTTTTCTTCTTTACACGCCTGTTTTGCCTGAACTTACACAAAGTATTGATTGAATGAGCTAGCATTACTTCTTAATGTGTAAGGTTATAAAATCTTTGTCTGAATTTTCGAGAGCTATTCTGATTAACTTTAACCAAATAGTGATTATACTTTGTAGTAAGTTGGTGTGATGGTTAATTTTTGTCACATTGACAGGATATAGAGTCATTTAAAAGACAAATTTCTGGGCATGTCTGTGAGGTACTTTCTAGATTAGGGTAACCTACTCTAAATGTGGAAATCATTCAATAGGCTGGTGTCCCTGACTGAATAAAAATGAGAAAGAGAGGGAGTACCAGCCTTCCCTTTCCCTCTCTCTATGCTTTCTGAAAGTAAATGGCTTCATGCTCAAGCTACCATGCCTTCCTGCATTGACGGACCATACTATTCCAGCTATAAGCCAACATATGCCCTTCTCTCCTTAAGTCATTTCTTGAGAGGTATCCTATCACCACAATAGGCAAACTTAACAAATACAGTCAGACTGAAGGTGACTTCTAAGATGTAACTTAAATTATCTTGGTAAAGTTGAATCACTTTGAGGATATTCTCTGGATATATACAAAGCAAGAGAGAACACAGGAACATTAAAAAATAGACATATTTTTAAGTTATGAAATTTTGAAATACATTTTAAAATAATGTACATTCTTTTTCCTCCAAATTTTCTCAGAGAATTATGTTACTATAGTTAAAATTATCCATTTTATGAGAGAATTTTGTTGAAATTAAAACCATAACTGTGAAGTACAAATGTGTATCTGAATTGACAAGAGTTGCTTTTCTTTAGAAAGAGAATAATTTTGTTTTAAAATAAAGTAATTACTTATGCCAGAATTTTTAAAAACTAAATAGATGTCTGAGATAAAATCTGACAGATACAATATTGCAGAAGTTTCATAGAAAATAAATTTTATTTTCTTTCCAATGTAATGTGTACAAAAAAGACTACATATTAAAAAAAATCTTAGCAAACTTTTTAAATGTTTTAGGATTTTGTTGTTTATTTATTGTGATTTGCTTTGACCTATAACATATTATTCTGTGTAATCTTACAAGAGTTTATTTTTTAAATAACATTTTTTAGTGCTTTATATATCTGTTATTACATCCTTTATTTAACCAAACAGGATCCTTCCTCACTGTGGTAGAGCTCAATATGTCAGTACTGATTTATTCATACTTTCTGTAGTTTGTTGTCTTGATCACTGTGCACTGGGGTGTTGTATATGTTTCCCTTCCCAGAAGGGAATCTTGAATATCAAAGAAAATACAAAAACATACATGATGGCTTTTAAACCTAAATTATCTTTGAAATTTCCCAGAGGGATATGTCCAGAGTAAAGAAGGTTTGTTCTACTTATGAAAAATAGGATGAATCAGGAATAATTCTCTTTCTTTAGAATGCCAACTAAGTGTCTCTGTAGGAATTGTGGAATCTAAAGAGCTGCTCTTCTCTTGACACTGAATTGAGTTGGGTGAGCTGGACTAAGGTGAGGAGAGTATCCTCTATGTTAGGCTCCTGCACATCATCCAATGCTGGAGCTCTTCTCATGAGTTTCTATTTAGCAGTTTCTGGTGATTTCTTTGCCTTATTATGTGAAGTGATAAAGCTATCTTTTTCTCTTATTCCGTAGCCAGCCTCAGTGAGCATTATCGTGTTTATAACACGATTGATTGGCGTAGGTTGCAGTAGAATGTGGTGCTGTTTTCCTGACCATGACTGAAATCACTCATTTCATAGGCAAATCTTAAAAAATTATTTGATTTGTGTGTGTGCAGATGCATGCATATGATGACGATGGCGATGGGCATGAGTGTTTGTGTGTGTGTCGTGGGCAGGTGTCTTGGTGTGTTTTGGAGGCCAGAAGCTACATCAGGGTGTTGGTCCTCTTTTTTCCTACCTTGTTATAAGACCTCTTCATCTTATTTCTCCTCCTTCTTTTGCTTCTTATAAGGCTAGGGTAGCTGGCCCATGAACTTCAGGATTCTCCTCATACTACCTCCCATTTATGTAAATGTGCTGGGATCATAGATGCATGTACCACTACATCTGCCATTATGTGAGTCCTAGAGCTTGAAATTCTATTTGGCAGGCCAGTGGATGAAGTGGCGAACCACAGAACCATCTCCCTAGCCCATTGTCAGTTTGCTATATGCTATGAGATGTGAAAATAATATCCATTAGATAATGTGTTTCCAGCCATCTTGATTAACTGATGTAAAACTAATGGAAGAAGCATTCTAAAACCAGTTTTAGAACTGGATTTTAGGTTTCTTAACCAAAAAACCATAGCTAAGAAAGTTTATTTCCACATTGTTTCCACAGCATCAGAATGCTTTGGTGAACATGAAAAGTTAAGTCACCCAGCTTAAGAGAACTACCAGTGACCTCTGCTGGAGAGTTTCTTAGCTTGGCTTTCTAGCCCAAAGAGGAGACTCAATCTGAAATTCCATTTGGGGATTTGTAGCAAGCTATATTTGGAAGGTTTATGTGATAAATTCATGCTATATCTATGCCTATACCAATAATGAGGCTACTACTAATCAGATGTCTTCTTTATTGATCAAGGAAAACAGATCAGATTTTCACTAAAAGAGACCAGACTGCAGACAAAATGTGTTTTAAGCCAGAGGTGTTGGCACATGCATTTATTCCCAGAACTCAGGAGGCAGAGTTAAAGGGGTCACTGTGAGTTTGAGATGAGCCTGAGACTACAGAGTGACTTCCAGGTCAACCTAGGCTACAGTGAGGCCCTACTCCTCCAAAATGTGTTTTAATGAGAGAGTGCACTGTATGTAGCATGCCAGTCTGAGACATTAGTACTCAGTATATTCAGCTTCCTGGTGCATCTTTACAAACTACAGATACACAAAGCAGCTTTCCAAAGGGATATTATTACCCATGGTACCTCTCTTCATCTCAGACCACTGGAAGCATTTTCTGTTTACTTGTAAGTGAATTTTTATATTTCTGTAGTTATATGTGTCTTGATATTTTATTCCAATTGGTGCTGCCAAACTTCTTACATGAGAAAGTCAAACCAAATGTTTTGGCTTTCACAGTTGCATGGATATCACCTTAATTTTGTGTTTTCTCAGTACTACACACATATTAGATGGGCATTATGGGACTTCTGGCTAGGATTTATGCTCATTTCTTGAGATTATTGAACTATGAACAAAGTGAGCAGAAGAAAACTGTTTCTATGATTATTTACTGAGGTTTGAATAGTACTTATTTCCTTTGCGATGGTTTGGAAGCAACACTTTTCTCAACTGGTAAAGTTGTTTGCTAAGTACTGACAAGCATCCTTTTTGGGGATTTTTGCATTTATTTCAGTGTTTCCAACTTGGCTTACATCTAGGTGAATAGAGTTTCTGATTTGTCTGAAGATAATCATTAAGGTTCTTAGATATCTTACATTAGATATATTATATTACATTAAATAACTTGCATTACAGTAGGTATTTTATATTGCATTATATATCTTACATTACTTAAGATATCTTACATGCTCTGGAAATTTTAACAATAAATCTGATAGTGTTTCTTAAGATTTATCTGTACTCAGATCCATGATATTTTGCCATTTTTATGACCTCTAATTGTATTTTTTTTTCTTGGTAACCCTTGTTTCTCAAACTTAAACATTAAAAAAGTCATAGTGTTGTATATCTGTGTTGTTACTATTGATTACATCATATTGGTTAGTATATTTTTTGGGGAAAAATAAACACTCCCTAAATAACATAGCAGATATTTATATGATCAACATAAAACCAAATATATTTTGTCATTGATTAGCATATACTACAGTTGGAAACAAGATGGGATATACATAACGACTTTGTGTAAGTTCTTTAACAACAGGGGGAATATGAATAGAAATTGTACACAGTCTATGATAAGAAGGGTCATAATACTGAAAGCAAGGAATGCATAATCTCAAGAGATTTAAGTAGGTGTCACCATGCTGGTAGGGTGTACAGAGGTACCTCTGGAAACCTCTCCTGTAAATGCATGATTTATATTATTTGTGTGCGCTAGAACTTATGCTCACAGAGAATGAGAGTGAAAAGAGTGGAAGACAAGGGGAGAAACAGACTGAGAGATAGAGGTGGAGAATGATGGAAAGAGCCAGGACCAGTCTCTTCAAGAATCATATGGGCAAGCTGGGTGTTTGGATGACTGTTAGGGATAGCTTCTCACTGAAGAGGTGTTGAAAGCAGTGTTGTGAGGATAAATGGGTTTTCTGAATGAACTTAGCTTGTTATTTTTCAAAATAGCTCGTGGATAGATCTGTGAACCACAGAAGTAAATGTGTGAGAATGAATATGCAATCTCAGTGTGGACCAGTGGCTTCCTGAGGATGAATCAGGAATGGTGTTCTAGAACTCCAGGCTCAGCATGTTCTGAGAGCTCACCACCACTCTCATCTGGTAAAGACAACACTTTCCTAGATAATTTCAACACTTGTGTCCCACATCTAATTGCAACCCACAAAATAGCAACACTGATTGTCGTTAGAAACAATTGTCCTGGGCTTCAGTCCTGTTATGCAGTCTGTGTGTCTAAGAGAGATCTTTTCCCTGGTGTAGATTATTCTGCAGAGTAGACTATATCAGTTTTACTACCCACGTGTAATGCTTTGCTAACCTCATTCCAGTTTCCTTGTTGCCCTTATCTATGGTTTTTAGCTTTTGCAATTAGGAAGTCTCCCTGGATACTGTGTCATAAATCTGCTTCCAAGGTAGGGGCCATCAGGGAAACTTCAATTCATTTATATCCATAGACTTTCAGAATAGTATTCAAGTTTTCTTCTCCTTTTTCAGAAGAAACGTGTTTAAAGAAGCAAAAAACAACCAACCAACCAACCAAAAGGATGTCAGAATATTAGCGTTTAAGGTATGGGAGAGAAATTCCTCTGGGCTTAGGTACCTGTTAGGAGAATATGAAGGAATAAAGAGGTAGTTATTTGAATAGATACATTTGTCCCAAGGGTCAATTTTGATTCATTTTTCTTCTTCCCCACATGGGAAACAAGAGGAATGAAGTAGGGAGTATAGACATCTCAAACGTACCAGAGTAACCTGTACTAGAGGAATTAAACAGAGAAATCATGAGCCCTGGCCTGATAGTAACTCTATATCTAGCATCCATCATATCTTAAAGCAATATTTCTAAAATGTAGGAATTATTTGATCACTTATAACATATCTACTGACTTATGTAAATAAGAGGAGACTGTGAAATATTGGGTGACTAGTATGTAATGCCTAATTCTACACTATACTTTCCTGGGTACTAGGAGAGCAAACCAGAGATGTGGTATGCAAACTGATTTCCAAACCTTGCATTATTTCTGTAATAAGGCATCCAAACATAGGGTATTATGAGGTAACATATAAGGATTGTTAACATTGTATATGTAGTGCTTACTATGTATTAAATTCTATTCAGAGTTATCTTTTATTGCCTCACATAATTCTTACTGCAATCTTATAAAGTATTACTATCGTCTTCATTTAATGGAAGATGCTGAGAGACAGTCAGTGCTGTAGTCTGCTCCATGTTGCTGGGATGAACATTAAAACAACATACACTTGAAAGGAAAAATGGATTTATTTCAAGCTAATAGATCCAGGGTGACATTCCATCAGTGTTAGAAGAAGCTGCCTCCATACATCCAAGCAGAGAGAAAACATTATCAGTCAGTAAACACCAAAAGCAACAAGAATGGATCTTGTATCAAGCAGCAGGGATGCCTGCCAGAGTTCAGACTGCTCTCTTTCACATTTGGCTTCGAATTCAGATCCACCCCAATGGCACCTTATGGCTGGACACCAGGATCCACCTTCAGTGACACTTCCTCTAGCCAGGCAGCTAGAGATCCAAGTTACAAGCCTTAATGAATCACTTGAGTCTATGGGGGACATACATGCAAACTACCATAGTCAGTTTCAGCTAAATATCCCAGATCTCACAGCTAGGGAATAGACTTGCCAGAATAGAAAGCTAGGAAATTTGAGTTAAGAGCATATGCCTTTGATAAGCTTATCACATTGGGATCTGGAGGAACAGATCTTTCCATAATTGTTTCTCAAATAGAAGAGCTTATGCTACATTTTTAAAACATACAAAGGGTGTGTTGGATTTTGTCTGGCACAGTAGAAAGTAAGGGGTGGGAAATTCCAGAGAGGTTTAGTAATTTTCCTATAAAGATACAATAAGAGTGGTGATACAGACAACCTGTGTCAACCTTTGTATCTCACATCTGATTACAACTCCAAAATAGTGACACTTATTGTAATTGGAAACAATTTCCCTAAGCTTTAGTTGTGTTTGGTAGCTATGTGTCTGTATGTGTGAAACAGATCTTTTCTCTGACATACATTATTCGGCCAAGAAGACTGTTTCATTCGGACTATCCATTGGAAGCACTTTCCCAATGTAATTCCTGTTTTCTCATTGTTTATCTATAGCTTTTAGTCTCTGCCATAAGGCGGTCCCTCTGGACACTGTGACAGGAGTCAGTTCCAAAGATGTACTAAAAATAACCTACACTGGAGGAATTAAACAGAAGACTGCTGAGCTCTAGCCTGAAGAGATGTCCAATTACCTCATCTGGCATCTCATTATAACTCCCTTGGTAATGATGATGCCAACATTTAAGCATTTTTCTCTGTCCAGCGTAGCCCTTAAAAGGACTTACCCTATGTTTTTATATCTCATGGCACTAGCCGAAGTTTTTAAGCCCAGGTACCTTAGTAACATAGACCAATGGTGGCAGGGGTGCAAGATATTCCTACATTACTTGCTTTTGAAGAGGTTGAGAGAATCAATAGACTCTTTGTCTTCAGGTGTTAGGTGGCTAGTTTATACCTAGAGATTCATATGGGGAGATGAGTAGATTTGAAAATCTTCCTTTGACCCTTGCACCAAAATTAAATGGGTGGCATGGAGATTCCTATTAAATGAAGGCTTGAAAGAAAAATAACTAATAGGCAAAAGTTGGCATGCACATTGCAGCTAAAAGAAGTTGCAGAATGTCATATGCTTCTTACTGAGATTAAACCCCTTCCTACAGGCCAGATGCTGATTATAAACCATCATATTAGTCAGGAAGAAAAGGAGTGTTGTTTCTTTTGAGGAAAAAGCATAGGAAGAGATGTCCCCAATGTAAGAGAACTCCAAAATGAAAGAATTAAGGTGCTAACACAAGTCAGTGGCTACATATGCTTGCATTTGCTTGCTTGAATCATCTGACTACTGCCTATATTTTTTTTACAAGGTCTTTTCATTTTACTACATTGCTTTTAGCTCACTATGGCTGTAGTTTTGTTGTGGCAAAACTTTGAACCTAAAATAAGCATTATGTAAAATATTATTTTGACTTTACATTAAATGAATCTTCAGAACTTACAAGTGCTCTAGGGCAAAAAGAAGAAAATCTTCTAGGGAAAAGCCTTAATATTCCAGATATAATGAGTTTGTTTTGCATTAACTTGCCTATTTTTTTTTCCTCCGGACAATTTTCACTTGGGTTCCTTTCATATCCCACTTAGCAAAGGAATTGACCGGAACTAAGAGCAGCCTCACAGCAACAGCTCAAATTCCGCTGTGCTTGTCAGACACTGTCTGACCACTGATTACTGCCTGGGGGGAGTTTGTTTGCTTTATAAACTTTTTGGTGGTCTCCGATCACTAAGGAAATAGCTTTTCTTTTTTTCTGTTCTCATGAAAAACTTTTGGATTTTATTGAGGAAAATATGAGCATTTAATATTTTCTGTCTTGGATTTTAATGCTATTTTAAAGTATAAAGGAAAACAGTAAGCCCTTTTATATTATTAAAATGAGAATGTTATAACAATAAGAAATATAAACGGTGGTTGACATGGAAATTTTTCTTAAGCAAAGCATTATCTGAACTCAAAGGACATGTACAGATAGACACTGTCCTTTACTTTTTGGATAATTTGGAGATTAATAAAACATATACTGGAGAATTTGTAATTCATTTCTTGTTCAAAGAAGCTAATAAAGGGACTTTTAAGAGAAGTGTGGCAGATTTATGGGGATAAGAAGAAGCAAGTATGGCAACATTGGGATACCTTTACCATCTTTAGAGCCCAGGAATTTGGAGCAGAAGAGGGTGCTGGGGGAAGACACTAAAAAACAAAACAACAAAAAAAAAAAAAAAAAAAAAGGAAAAGATGGCACAGACCCAGCATACAGATATGGGAGGGCATGAGTTTAGGGAGGTGAGGTACATAGGCACAGGGTACCAATGGGACAAGTCAGATCAAGAAGTAGACAAATGTAGGAAATGAATTCTGGGTAGTAATCCATGGTCTATAGGAGGAGAAAACTCAAAAGTGATGAATACTCTTCCTATGATTTACATCAAAAATTTCTGCACTGACTTTGGTCTTCACTGCTAACATGGTGTTTACTCCATGGTGGAGTCATTGTAAGGGCAGTCAGCAAGTCTGTCTTTTACTATTGGATGCCAGGGATTTATTTCCCACATCCTAATTCTTGAAACTTAGCTTGGATGGCAGTAACCCTGGAATGTGGCTATCTTAGTATTGTTAGTGAGCACCTCAGCTCCACACAGTCATGCCAGGACTTGAATATGAAAACATTTACATAAGGGCTAGCACACAGGTACAAGGAGAACACCAGTACTCACTGAAATGGCCACAGTATTCCAGATGTCTCCGTTCCACACAGCTGAAAAACCCCAACTTCTCTTCTATCGGTAACTTTATCACAATACCTGATCGAAATAGCTTATGGAAGGAGGGGGTTATTTTAGGCGTAGAGTTTTGATAGGAAATATCCATCATGACAGGGGTGGTATGGCTAGAGCAAACAAACAGCTTCACAACTTCACATTAGCAAGGAGGAAGGAGACAGGTAGCGATCCAGGCTTGGAGCAGGGCTACATAACATCAAGACTCGTGGCAGTGACACATTTCCTCCAGCAAGGCGCTTCCTCCTAAATCTCCACAACTCCTCCAATCTAAAGGTTCTAAAGAACACAAAGATTTGACAACTTCTCTAATCTAATCTCTGGTGATTAAATATTCAAACAATTGATCCTATTGTGATGTTTTACATTCAAACAGCCATACCTTATCTCTAGCCATGAACATTATAGGTACTTCCACCATAGCTCTGGTCTAAACCTCAACTCCATACCTTCTATTCAATACACATAGAATTTGTTCTATCCCAACTCTATCTTTAGACAACTACTTTTGTTTTTAAGGTTAAACTCAAGTTCTATATATGTAAAGCAGAATTAACAGATGTTCAGAGTCCTTTCAGTGCAAGCTGGAAATTATTTAGAATAAACCCGCATCATGACTGCCCACTCCTGCCCCTTTGCTGTTAGAACTGGACATCTTGTTCTGACCAATGTACTGTGATGAAAATTGTCTCTTCTGATTCCTGTATACTGCACAGTACTGGTGCTCTGTTCTCTAGCTTCCTTTCCAGCTTTCAAGATACTCTAGAGTAGTAGTTCCATTCGTCTGTCTTGTCATCAATCTTGAGTTAAGTATGAAATACGGCTTACCTATAAGCATGTGTGTGTGTGTTTATGTGAGGGGAATTTATTATCCTACTGGCTGATATATAGCATAAGACCTTATTAAATAATCCCAACAAATTCAGTACCCAGCATCTCTAAAGACACATAATAGAGGCTCCTTCAGGAGATATTAGTTAGAACAAGCATATTGGTAGGAAAAGAACATGGCTGTGTTTTACAGTATAAGTATAAAAAGGCAGGTGGGTCCTTGAGGAAATGTAACTGCTTCTCATAGAACTGTCAAGGTAGAGACCTGTCCTGGTAATGCAAAGGCATAAATAAAGCTGGGCCAGATAATGAAGTGAGCAGAGTTCACCAAATCCCAGCATCAAAGGATTGAGGAAGGAATTCAAAAGTCACCTTATTCACTCACCCCCTTTCAAGTAGGATCACACCAAAACCATCCCACAAAAAGGAGAACTTGTTCTATTTTTAAAGCTGAAGCTATCTGCAGAAGAGATTTTCACTGGTCAAAACTTCTTCTCCAGTAACTGCTAAAATCTGTATTCAGAATGATATGCCTCGTTCACATTCAGCACATAGACCAGAGCTCTAAGGAACTGTATTATTTTCCACTGTGGCAATAATAAGTCAGCACAAAATCAGTATCTTTAAACAACAATAATTCACTCTTTCTTAGTTATAGGAGTCTGAAATCAAGAAAGCAGCAAGGCTCTGGTCATTCTGAAGAGGAATCCTCTAAGTAGGTACTGATGTCTCCTGGCCATCCTTGGCTTTCATGGCTTATAGCTTTTTCCCTCCAGTCTCCATTCTCTTCCCTGTATGCAACTCTGGGTACAGCATCCCCTCTTATATGGACCTTAGCCATTGAGTTTAAGAACAAACAAATCGCTGGGCATAGTGGTGCACACCTTTAATCCCAGCACTCGGGAGGCAGAGGTAGGAGGATCGTTGTGAGTTTGAGGCCAGCCTGAGACTCCTTAGTAAATTCCAGGTCAGCCTGGGCTAGAGTGAGACACTACCTCAAAAAAAACAAAAAAATTAAAAAAAAAAAAATCAAAGAACCACCTCATTCCAATTTAACTCATTGCAAGATCTTTTTTTTAAATAAAATCACATTCTGAGGTTTATGGAGCACAAATATTTGGTACATTCTATCCAGCCCCCACCAGACCCCTACTGCATCAATTGTGATTTGTTCTAAAACTGGAAACATCAGATATTTAAAAGTGGTCTTTAAAAGTGGTCTGTATAATTATCCTTTTCTTATACAAATGAATACAAAATTCATAATGCATCCATTTGAAATGCTTTTGTTTTAACTATTTTCCATGATGGTTTAAGTTGAAGCAAAATCATGTTCTAATTTCATTAAGAAAGTGTCCAAGGCAGAGAGCTTTGATGGGAGGAAATAAATCAATGTTAGCTTGGTCAACAGAGAGAGCACACTCTCCTTGCGCAGACTTCCCTGCATTCTGCAAGACCTCAGACAGCAGTATCACCCAAAATCTGCTTACTTGGTGACTCGCCACCTAACCTGAGTTTCAAAAAAAGAAGAAGAAGAAGAAGAGAAGGAGGAGGAGGAGGAGGAGGAGGAGGAGGAGGAAGAAAGAGAAGAAGAAGAAGAAAGAAAAGTACATTCTTAGTCTCCACTTTTGGAAAAAATCTCCTTATTCAGCAATGATAATGTAAGGTTGCCCTGTGAAGCCAGCCTTGCAGAGAATGCTCCTGTCAGCTGGCATAGCTTCGCACCTTCACCTCAGGCAGGTGGTAAAGGCATTTTTGCAAAAGAGTATGCCAAATTAGGTTAAGCACCAAAATAGGGAAATGGTCTGGCTCACACTGGTGGGGAGCAATTGGATGTACTGCTGAGTACATCCAAGTTCACCTCTTTAAAACCCTGTTTCTGTTCCAAATTCACCTCTTTAAAGCTGTGTTTCAGTTCAGCACTTGAGAAGATGAAAACATAGAGAACGTCTGGCTATGATGCCCTTCCAACTCTCCTTTCACAGGCTTTACTCTAATGGTCTGGGAGCTGAACACCCCAGTAAATGATTATTTTACTGACTGGATTTATTCCAGCCAGACACGATTTTCTCTAAGCCTTTTTTTTTTTTTTTTTTTTTTTTTTTGCCATTTCCATCTAAAGGTATTGGATGCTCTTCATTCTGGGAACATGTGCACACAAACAGGACATCTTAGAGAGGGAGACTTTCATAAGATGCACAGAGTAGAGACCCAGTCTTTCTCAGAACTAGTAATAACAGAACTATGTGGAGAAGAAAAGTCCCCTTTCCAAACTTTTCATGAGCCAAATAAAGAATCATACACAAAATATTTTAAAGAAGGGCAGATCTGTCCATAGACTCACAAACGAGTCCTCTCATCCCTGGAAACCATCCTCAGAGAAGCACAATAACCATCCTATGGACTTATGATAGTTAAGGTAGATTCATAGAACGTGAGGCCTGTTGCAGTCTGGTTCCCATTGCTGGTAGAAATCACCCAACAAAGAGCAGCTTCTGGGAAAAAGAGATTTATTTTGGCTTACAGGCTCGAGGGGAAGCTCCACGATGGCAGGGGAAAAGGATGGCATGAGCAGAGGGTGGACATCACCCCCTGGCCAACAGAAGGTGGACCACAGCAACAGGAGGGTGTGCCAAACACTGGCATGGGGAAACTTGCTATAAAGCCCATAAGCCCGCCCCCAACAATACACTCCCTCCAGGAGGCATTAATTCCCAAATATCCATCAGCTGGGAACCTAGCATTCAGAACACCTAAGTGTATGGGGGACAGCTGAATCAAACCACCACAAGGCCAAAGCAATGAAATCCTGTTCATGGACCATCTATAGTGATGGTGTGTTCATTTGCTTAGGATGTCACTCATACCTTCTAAAGTTACTCACATTCATTATTTTCCAGTACAATATTTTGTCTTCTAGAGCATTACTTTTCTTAATAATTGTCCATGTTAGAAAAAAAAGGGGGGACTGGAGGGATTGCATAGTGGTTAAGGCATTTGCCTGTAAGGCCAAAGATCCCAGGTTTGATTCCCATGGATGCACGTTAGCCTGATGCAGAAGGGGCACATGCATCTGGATTTTATTTGCAGGGGCTGAAGGCCCTGGCATGCCTATTATCTCTCTGTTTCCCTCTCTCTCTCTCTCTCTCTCTCTCTCTCTCTCTCTCTCTCTCTTCCTCTCACCCTCCCTCATTCTCTGTCAAATAAATAAAAATAAATTAAAAAAAAAAAAAACCTGTCTTGGTGACTGCAGCCATTACATAGCCTGGCTTGCCTCTGAAGGCCTATAATCACACTTAATAGCTATGTGTCACCACTGAAGCTGCACTTTATCATCTACTAAATGTTCCCAAATGAGTCAATGTTGTCACAGCAGATAAGTTATTTGTAGTACAGATATTTGATTGGAAACATGTCTGTAGATGTGGAAGAAGAAGGATTAAGCAACTCTACCTGTTTACAAGATGAAAGTCTTCAAATCTTTGTGGTCATGATTTTTGATCCTCTTGTAGATTTTGGCACTGACTTCATCCATCCGCATGCTAGGTGAGAAGGGTATCACTTCACAGGAAGTGAAACTAATTGATAAAAGTCCACACTACTCCTATTTCAGCATTGACTTCCTCAGTGACACCTGCCCTGGGGGAAGAGAGAAACATTTCTTTTTCCCCTGGGAGCAGGGGATGCATTTCTACTACCCTTTCATGCTGCATCAAAGAAAGGCATAAAGCATGCTGGGAAGGCGGAGGACATTTCTTGATAAGTCACTCATCTAATGATATTAAATAAAATATCTCCATCCACCCACGACTGCCCCTATGAAATGACCAGCAAAGCCCAGAGTGCTGGAATCTCACTCATCTAGTCTCTCAGATTCTCCTTTATACAGTAACCACAATGGACTTGTTTGCCTCTACCATTGTTTTTTTTATTACTTATTTTATTGCTGAAGTAGTGTTTTTATAGTGAGATTTTCATTGATTTAGCATCCTCTTATTAGCAAAACATCAATAGTTCTCCTAATTCAAAACTTTGCATGAATGTTGTGAGGTGGATGAAAGTAATAGAAAAGAGGCTGGACTCCATTAAGAAAAGCTTTATTTCACTCTTTTCCTAAAAACTTTGTCTTTGACTTAAACCCTTCAGTAGTTTATAAGTCTGCTTCCTTATGCATGGCATGAACCCAGGGTCCTCTGAGTGTTTTAAGCCTCAAAGAAAAAGAGAAAGTGAAAATTCTAAAAAAAACAAAAAAAAAAATTGAAGATATTTTTTGGCATCTTATTCCATGTACGCATATTGCTTTGCTGTCCAGTACTTTCCTGAGCTACTGGAAGTCTGCCAGTCAGCCCCCATGGAGTAAGTAGTAGCCATGGGTTCGTTCAATAATATGATAAGTATCTGTAAAACTTCAACACAGTTTCATTTTCCTGTGCTTTCCACTTGAACATATTCAAGTAAGGCAGTTTAGGGGTGACAGAATCCCAAAGTAAATGGCTTTCTCTTGACCAACCATGGGAATTGTCCTTGGTCCTGTGAGGGAAAATCTCGGCCATCACACCTTACTGTAGGTCACAAATGTTTAAAGGGTCTGCCCTTTCCTTGTCTCTGCCTCCTTAGGGACTCCTTCCACTCCCTTCCCAGAAGGCCCTTTCTAGAGAAAGGATTTCTCAAAAGTTTGTCCTTTCCTAGAAATTCAGACTCCAGAGAGGACAAAATGGTTAGATCAGTCACCTATCTATAGGGATCACATAAAAACAATCCAATCAGAGTCTCAAGGTAAGCTTATCAAACCCCCTTTTGACTCTTTGGACAGGAACTCTGCATTCCTTTCTTACATTCCTTTCTTATGTTTTCAGCTTCCTCATTTCTGGAAACTCTACCTAGGCCTCTTGGACATGAGCTCTGTCTTCCTTATTTATCTTTAGTTTTATCTATAATATAACAAAAACTGTAAACTTTACCCTGTGGTCTATGAATGTCAATTCCTTGAAGTCTTAAGATGAGAATCCAGGGACACCCCAAAATTCTCATATTATACCAGCACATTGGGCTACATTGGTACATTGCCAAAGGAAACCCAACTCCCATATTTCAAGTGCAATTCTCAACACAGAGAAACTAGAATGAAGAACACATCTTACTTTGCCAGCTATGTTTAATTAAATATGCATGTGACATGAACATGTAAAGATATAACTATATATATATATATATTTATTTATATATGTGTTACTATATAAATATGTAAAATATATTTATCCATAATTATGCTCTGTACATACATGCAAGCAAATACAGCTAGGACTCAACTGACTTTTTCAAATGTATTTTAAATATTTTATTTTATTATATTATTATATTTTATTTATTCACATATTTGAGAGACAGAGAGAAGCAAATAGAGATTGGTCATTGCAGGGCCTCTCCCACTGCAAAAACATTCCATACACATGTGCCACCTTGCACATCTGGCTTATGTAGGCACTCGGGAATCAAGCCTATGTCCTCAGGCTCCACAGGAAAGCACCTTAACTGCTAAGATATGGTGACAGAGATTATAGTAACATACCAGTACACCAACCACACCTTGATGTGGGTGCAGACAATCCAAACTCAGGCTCTCTTGTTTGTACAGCAAACACTTTACCAACTGTACCATCCCCTTGACACTCAAATCTACCAATTCTTAGTAGGTGTGGCAGATTACTTGTATGTCTGTGTCTTAGTATATGCAGTCTGGCTTATGCGAGGCTTAAAAACATCTTCACTTTAAAAAAAATTATCATATTAGTTTTTGAATTTTCCCAAGTATTATCTAGAAAAATCTTTATCCAGTAGCTATTTCCTCTGTCAAATGATTTTTTTTTTTTTTTAGGGCATCTAGTTTATCCTCAGTTAGAAAGCATGTAGGAAGATTTAAAGTGCATTTGGTGCTTTCCTGGCATAAAACAGCAATAAATACCCATTACTTAATCCTTTCTTCTTTGGAAGTGGAAATTGTAAAGAGATCATCACACTGAATTATCCTCTTGCTGTTTTTCTGATTACTTCCACATTCTTTTGTTATTTTTATTTATTTATTTATTTACTTCCAAGCCAAAAACTTTTAACTTAATTTTTTTTTTTTTACGTATTTAATAATAAAAACACTGGAAAATCCTCATAAAAGCAGTTATCAGTACAACCCAGATGTCAAGTTCCATTTGACTTGGTGCTTTTCTGAGGTGCCTCCTTCTTGTCACTGATTTCTCACAGCTACTGAGGATGTATACTGATTCCCAAGATTCCTGAATGATACTTCAATTTGAGGCTTTACAGAATCTAACTTCAAAGCTATTCAGAAGAACTTTGTGAGCTACCAAGATCAAAGTGTATCTGAGATTATTTAACATCATTAAACAGAGCAATGTAAAAAAAAAAAAAAAAAAAAAAAAGACATGGGCTCAAGTCCCAGTGATCCTAAGTCATCATAGATCACTCTCTTCCCTATTCTATTTCCTCTGAGCTGAGAGCAAACTGTCATCTTTCACCCACTCAAACACATGTCCAAGGTGAATGCTGCTGGATGCAGAATGTGAGTGAGAGATTGAGAGAAAAAAAATTGAGAAAATAGAGAGAATAGAGAGGGAGTTGTATAATTACAACTTGCCTTTCATAGTTATTCTGATGAGGAAACTTGGTTGTCTTCCAGAGCTATGGAGCCATTTTGAGTCTTGGGTGGGTTTTTAAGCCAGGATTTAGTGTGTCGAATGTTCAAGGTCACACAAAATTTCCAATGAGTTAGTGGCTTCCAGATTCTTGTCGTAAAAAATTCATGAATGAGATCTGCAGAGGGTGAGGTTTTAGGAAGATTTTTATTATTATTATTATTTTATATTATTATATTATATTAATTTATTTACTTACTTATTTTGGTTTTCCGAGGTAGGGTTTCACTGTAGCCCAGGCTGACCTGGAATTCACTATGCAGTTTCAGGTTTGCCTGGAACTCTCTGTGGTCCTCCTACCTCTGCCTCCTGAGTGCTGGGCTTAATAAGCTTGAACTACCACACTAGAGTTCTTGTCCACATTAGCAAAGATTTGGAATTGTGGAACCAGAGGAGGGTAAATTATGAAATTTGTTTTAGGAATAGTTAAACTAAGAGGGAGAACAAGGAGGAAAATGCCTAAACCAAAAGAAGTTTGCTTCATTGTGAGGAAGAAGAAGAGATTGATGAAATCTCCTTCCCACAGGGAAAATCTACCTCTGGGGAGTAAGCCCCAGCAGAAGGGAAGATGAATGGACTTAGGAAAGAAATGGGGGGGGGGAGGCAAATAAGGCTTAGACAGTATACCCGGCACCCAATTAGAATGAGCCATATCACTAGGCTCAGGTGTTTAGGAAGTGACCTGGCTGGCTGGGGGGACCAGGAAAAACCCTGATTTAGGAAGGTCTCATCCATAGGGGATGATCCTGTGAAATTGAAGAGGAAACAGTAAGTTGTTGCAGAGGAGGTATTTGGAAGTTGTATGAAGCCCAATTAGGATGAGACTGAATCAGAAGCAAGTTCTAGCTCTGCCATGAAAGGCAAAGTTACATCCACATTTCAGTGGGCATGTCCTTAGGGGACTACCTATCAGGTACAAGCTATGTTGCTCTGAATCTATATCAGTCCTAAACAGGAAAGCCTCATGATAAGTCAGATGGGGTTTCGTATAAGAATACTGCTTTTCTTCATGAAGGAGTAAGCTAGTCTGCCCAGGCACCATGCCAGGTGCCTAAGCAACTTGAAGCCTTAGTCACATCTTCATATTAGGCTTCTAGGACAGACAAAGTCTTTTAGGTGAAAGATATGTTTAAAAAAAAAAAAATCCAGATCCTTCATTTTGCATTTCTGTCCTTCAGCAAGGTGGAGGCAAAGGACTCTTCAGGGAAAAAGAGATAAGGAAAACCCACCCCACCCCATCTTACATGCTCAGAGACATGTTTCCTAGTTTTACACAAGAGAATAAAACTGTTCACTTTCAGGACTCTGATAGTCTAAATAGCCTAGCTATCTTCTATTCTTCACCACTTCTGACTTAACCTTTCTCTGATTCATATGCTTTCAGCACACTCACTAAGTATATGGACTTTTCTCTAAACAAATATAGCAGCGTATTTCCAAAAGTTGTACACTAAGACAAACTGACAAACACCCAAAGCCAAAGACATGACCTCGTAAATCCAGATGCATGGCCTTCTTCTTATAGTTAAACCATTTATCTTCCTCTCATTTGGTAGCATCTGTCAACCTGCCTGTATCCATGGCAGCTATTCTTATTTTAATTCTCTGATTCTTATCCACTCACTAAATTTACATTTTTTGCAGTTATAAATTTCATTTTCTGAGAACCATTACTTCAAGGAAATTGTAGTTCCATGAACACCAAAAGACAAGACTTTCAAAAGAAAAAGACATTTCCTTCTTTATAGACTAAAGAGGAAAATAAAGATAAGAACAAGATAGAGTTTTTCATCTGTATGAGTTTGTTTTGTTTGTTCTTAGCATTCGATCAAAAAACACTGGGAGGGGATCAGGGTTATATGAGAAGCCCTTGAGTTGAGACTGAATCTTCAATGTTGGTAGTATTATGACATTATTGTTTACAGAATATCAAAACATAGCCTTAGTGTGACCATTAAGTGTGTACATGCATGCATACACACACACACACACACACACACACACACACACACACACACACACCTCTTTGTCTGTTAGATGTGTTTACGTCAGTACTTCAATTATCTAAATTGTAGAGATATCAAGCAGAAACAAAGACATTAAATACTTTTGGTCCCAAATCCTTGACAAGTAGGTGACCATTAAAATTATTGTTATGGTAGTTTGATTGGATGTCCCCCAATAGAGACAGGAGTTTATTAAAGCTTGTAATTTAGATCCTCAGCTGCTTGGCTGTAGGAGTTGTCACAGGGCATATCCTGTGGTCCAGTCCTAAGGTATTTGTTCCTAGGGGTGGATCTGAATTCCAGAAAAATATATGCAGATTCCTTGAGCTCTTTTTTTTTTTTTTTTCTTCAGAAGTGTTTTGCTTGTGTTGGTGGTGGTTCCTTTCTATTTGTGGACCTGTGAAAAGAGGCCAGCTTCTTTTGCCATTATGGAACCTCCCATTAATTTATAAGCTTCAGTAAATCCCTTCCTCCTATAACTGCCTGGTTTGCAAGTTTATCCCAGCAATGTAAAGCTGACTGTGTCAGAATTGGAACCAGAAATGGAGTGTTGCTGTGTGATAAATCTGATTGTATGGATTTGGGTCTTTGGAACTTTTGTTTTGGATGAATGGATATGGACCTGGTACTTGCAACTGAAGATGCCTTCCATAGTGGTGAGCCAAGTTTTATGGGCTATTCTAGAGAGAATTTGAAAATGTTAAGTGTAGAGAGAATTGTATTTGGAGGCTTAGCTTATGAGCTTTCTAAATGGAAAGAATGACTGTAAAGAACTTTGTTAGAACTGGGCTGCTAGCATAAAGGCTGGCTTCATTCTGCTGCCCATACTCAGAGTGTTTGATCAAAGTTAAATTTGTAATGGACTGGTGAGCTTTGTTAAAGATATGGAACTAAGAAATTTAAGATTTCAGTTTGAAAACCTCAAGCAAATTTAAAATTAAGGGTTGTGAGACTAGTTGCTGAAGCTGTTGTCATCAAATATATTAGCTTTGGAAAGAAGATGCCCCAATTGCTGTACATTAAAACAATAGAGAGAATATCTGAGGTGACTCCACCCCAGAAAGACTATATAATAGAAATGAAAACTCTTTTGAAAGGAGATGACTGAAAAGAAGGAACCTGATCATCAAGGTAAATATTTATTACATCCCTGGATTAAGAACATGGCTGTGGGCTGGAGGAATTGCTTAATGGTTATGGTACTTACCAGCAAAGCCAAGGGATGTGGGTTCAACTTCCCAGTACCTACATTAAGCCAGATGCACAAGGTCATGCATGTGTCTGGAGATTGTTTGCCGTGGTCAGAAGCCATGACATACACATTCTCAATATCTACCCTCCACCCAAATAAATAAAATTTTTAAATAAGAAATAAAACAACCTGATAGGTACTATATATAAAAAATATATATATATATGCCTGTGTTCCACACACCTGCCATTGGTTTTGGAAGCAAGAAACATGCATGATGTGGGTCATGAGGTTCTCAGTTTCCAAGAGCCCCTGCTGAGATGTGGCATGTGGAGACCCTGCTGAAGAAATTTACAAAGCTGCTGGAAGATGGACTGTGGTTTGCATGGGGTCCCGAAAATGTTCCATGTATGCCAGGACACTGCACGTGTTATTGTGGAGCACAGTTGGATCTGTGTGGAAGTTTTCCTTGGCCATTCAGGCCAGATGGAGGAGGTATTTGGGAATACAAGAGCCTGCCAGTCACTGGTTTATATATCAGACTTGAACTGCAGATGTTGGATGCCTACTTGATGGTTATTTGGTCTCCCCTAGTTATGTCTATAGCAGTTGAAAATGTTTACTGTGTGCTTCTATATGTTGAAAGTATTTAACTTGTGCTGATTTTACGGAACTCATATCTAAGATATAATCTTAAATCTTAAATGAAAATTGAGACTTTGGAAGTATTTAAAGTTGTTAATGATTATGGAACCTTTGAATTTAGAATTAAATCAATATACAATTTTCAATGTAACATGATTGTAAATCTATTGGGGACCAAGGATGGAATGTAGTAGTTTGAATGGATGCCCACCAGTATATTAAAGGGTTTATAAAAGTTTGTATTTTAGATCTCCAGCTGCCTGGCTGAAAGAGATGTCACTGGGCGGGATCCTGTAGTCCAGCCGAAAGGTGCTTATTGTTGGAGTGAATCTGAGTTCCAGGAAAAGATACGCAGATTGCTTGAGCTCTGCCTTGGTCCCTGAAGTGTGTTTGCTTGTGCTGGTGCTGCTTGCCTTTACCTCTGTGTGTGGACCTGAGGAAGACTGTCAGCTTCTTCTGCTATCGTGGAACTTCCACTTGATCTGCTAGCTTCACTGAATCCCTTCTGCCCAAAATTGCGCCTGGTTTTAAAGTTCATCCCAGCACCATGAATATCACTATGACCATTGTCCAAACATGATTATCTTTGTGAGTAAATTGTATTAATAACTAGATAGTGACAACACATGAGATATACCTAAGGATAATGACAGACACCATGGGAAAGTTCTCCGTGGTCTTCAGTGACTATGTCGGGCAGCATGGAATGGGTACAGTCTTAAGGCAGATAATACATTAGTTTGTCAATAAGCAGTTTAGGGGTAAAAGGCTCAAAAAAAGGAATATCTTTTCTTGGCTTAACACAGGAATTGCCATTGGGTCTGTAAAGTAAGATCTAGTCATTAAACTTTCCAATAGGTCAGAAAGGTCAGAAGTATCTGGCCTTTCTTAATCTCAGCTCCTTTAGTGACCCTCTACTCTCTTCCAGAAGACCTTTCCTAGACAATTAAGATTTTGGGGAAGATTGGCTTTCTCCAAGTCCTGACTCTAGACTAGACTAGATTGACTAGACCAGCTGCCCATCCATGGGTCTCACATTAAAAAAAACAAAACAAAAAAAACCTCTAACTCGAATCTTATGGATAGCATTTCAAACTCTATTTTGCCTCCTTGAGCAAGAGCTACACCTTCCTTCCCTCCTTTAATTTTCCCATTTCTTAAAGCTCTTGTCTATAGTGAAATCATTCTGGGATAGATAGATGGCTTAACAGTTATGGTGCTTGCCTGCGATGTCAAAGGACCCAGGTTCAATTTCTCAGATTCCACATAAGCCAGATGCATAACATGTGCATGAATTTGGAGTTCATTTAAAGTGGCTAGGTGCCCTAGTTTATTCGTTTTCTTTCTCCCTCTCCCTTTCTCTCTAGTAAACAAAGAAAATAATAAATAAAATCTTTCTGAGTATTATCCTCTGATTTGTGGATTTCATTCATTGAATTCATAGAAAAAAATCCAGGGACACCCCCAAATTATGTGTCTCTTAACTGCTTCATAATGCGAGAAACTTATATCTTATTAAGAGATTTTGACTGAAGACATGGCTTATTTGCAAATCTTGATGGTCTGGGTTCAATTCCCCAACAAAAAGCCAAATGTACAAGGTAATACACATGTCTGGAGTTTGTTTACAGTGGTAGGAAGCCCTATTGTGCCCATACTCACTCTCTTTCTGTCTACCTCTTTTTATCACTGACACCTATCACTGACACAAATAAATAAAAATAAATCTTCTACAAATCCCAATAAGACTGACCTTAATCTTCTATAGCTTCTCTCTCTCTCTCTCTCTCTTTCTCTCTATCTATCTATCTATCTATCTATCTATCTATCTATCTATCTATCTATCTCTATCTCTCTCTAACTCTTGTATATTAGTTATCTTTTTCTTCCTTTTCTTAGTGGCCACTGACCTGTAATTCCCAGTACCAGCATGTGGCTATTATCCACAATAAGCTTTTGATCAGAGAGACCTATAAAGTTTCCTAAAAGAAAGATAGATTTCTTTCAGAGTACTTGATGACCCACTAAAGGTTAATGGTAAGACCCTCCTGCTGAAGAAACTTTATGTGGCTGACATGTAAAATGGAATGGCATGGCTGGAAGCTGGAAGAGTGTCAGTCCCCAGACAGTCAGCAAGTCTAGGGCCAGAAGGTGCTACATGGGTGACTGGGGGAAAATGACCAATATCTGTCCAAGCAACTCATAGTCTAACCTACTTAGCAGCAAATAACCTGTTGTGATGCCCACACAAGTGCAATAGTGGCACACAGCCATGGTGGGGAACCAACTGCTATTGATTCGGCTAACTGATCCCCTCAGTGGTAGGAGACCCATAGCTGGAACTGGGAAACAAGTCAGAACCATATCCAAACATAAGCCCACTCTCCAATATCAAGCAACCACCAATCGTGGGCTACAAGACGGCCTATACCTATTAAATTCTCTATAAAAAAAAGTAGGGGTTATCTCATTTGTCTGGTGCTAACTTATTCTCCATTGGAGAATCGGCTTCTCTTTTTCAGATAGATGTAGATCCTAAGGAGAAAGTCACCCCGTCATACCTCAAAAGGGCCCTGGCTGAAACTAAGAACAATTGGCAAAACAAGCAAGGGTGCTGTTTTCTTGGTGAACTGGGTAGCAGCATAAGGGTGAAAGAGATTAACACAGAGAAAATTCACCTCCTACCAAATCAGAGATCCAGAGACCCAGAGGCCCCCAACACCTCATCACTGAAGCAGACCAAAAATGAACCCAACATGGCTCAGGGAAATTTTGCTGAAGATGGGGAAGAAGGAATGTCAGAGCCACATGTTGGGTCATGATATGCAGAGACATTTATCCTACCCATAACTGTGGGCTAACTCCATAATGCATGACCAATACACCTCAACAAGGAGGGGCCAAGGGGAGGGGGGAGGTCATGGATGAGCCTAATAATGATGCCAAACTGACTGTATTTGCTGAATAAAAAACTAAATAATAAAAACACAAAAAATTAAATAAATAAATAAAAATTTAAAAAAAGTATAAGAAAGTAAAAATATCCTATAACAGATACAAAAGCACATAAAGGTCTTGCAATCTGAACCATGCAATGGACATTTTGGCCAAGGTTAGAAATGAGTCACATCAAGCAGCTGACCTAAGATAAATGGAATCCAGATTGCAGCTGGCGTCTCCCAATGTCTCACTGAGTCTGATATGGTAAAGGATGATGACAGCCTGACTCTGCTCCAGCAGACTGATGGGAACTGCTCTCATCTGGCCTCTGAGGCAACAAGCAGCATGATTCCCTTCTACACAGAAGGCCACATCTTCCAAGTCCATGTGTCTAATACAGGGAGGAGGGATTAATTGTGGTGGTTTTCATGTGCACTGTTTGGATTGTCCTCCTTGGGACCAAGGTGTGTTTCAAGTATGCACGCTACTCTTGCTTGTCTTTGTCAGAACACACTGTAAACACTTGTAGGGTACCAGAAATGTACTCAGGAATTATATGCACATCTACATGATTTGTTGTCTGTTGCAACTTGAGGGATTTCTCAAGCCAGGTAGTCAAATGATTTTGTTTCTGCATTTTATAGACTGCTGACTTCCCTATGGGTCCTCATGTCCTGTTTGAGGCATTTGTCAGGCACTTCCTGAGATTTTTCTCATGGTAAATGAAAGATTTACCAAGGTTGACTTAAAAACTGCTATTGTGCCCTCAAAGCAAGTCTTCTAACATTAAATTCACATGATAATTATTTGGCAGTAGAACCTTTCGGATGTCAATGGGATGGGATCCCTAGGATGACCTTAGTTCTCACTGAGAAGAAGAATAAGGTCAGAGAAAGCAATGTCTGGTTCTCCATGGAATAACCTCCACCATGTTTTAACATACCAAAAAAATTAAAGAAACACTAGAGAGAGATGCTGCTGCACCATGCTCAGGCTTCTCAGTACTATGAGCCCAGTCAAGCAAAATCTCCTGTTAATTGTTTACAGCAATGGAAAATGACTAAGATAGGAATATTTCCCAAATATGTTCACTCCTAACAAAAGCAGAATATAAAACCATTGCTATACTTCAGCAATTCTATTTTAGAGCAGTGAAAACCCATTTTGATTGGTTCACATATATTTTACAAAACAAAGTTCATTGAGAAAGAATCCATAGTAGTGTTTTGATTCATATTGAGAAATGTTTATGAAAGCTTATATAGGGACATCACTTTCTAATGTCTAGAAGATGTTCTTGTCCTAAAAGATATTGAAATCTGTGAAAGGGAATAATGCAAGGACAACTGATTGATTGTAAGGAGAGGGCAGAATGTAGCATAGAAAGATTCACAATTGTATTTCTATAGTGCAAAGTAGCAGGGTGGCAGGGAAACTTTTTCAAGGAGAAAATGATTTATATGATAGGATTTGAAAAGATGGAGAAAAGTCTAATGTGAACAAATGGAATGTAAGACAAACCATTTCCAGGCAGGAAACAATGAAGTAGGTATTGCAACATTGACTAGGAACATGTAGGAAGAATTATAATTACAGAATGCACCAAGACCCCCTCAGCAGGAAAGATGGGTGTCAGTATAGATGAACCTGAATTCCTACTTGGAAGAAATCAAAAGGAAATATGTCCAATATTGTTGAAACCAATGTATGTGTGTTGTGTGTGTGTGTCTGCATGTACACACACTCATATGCATGTACATGAATATGCACATGTGTGAGAATCTATGTGGACCAGAGGTTTCTTAACTGTGCTCCACCTTATTTTTTATTTATTTATTTATTTATTTATTTATTTATTTATTTATTTATTTATTTGAGAGTGACAGACACAGAGAGAAAGACAGATAGAGGGAGAGAGAGAGAATGGGCGCGCCAGGGCTTCCAGCCTCTGCAAATGAACTCCAGACGCGTGTGCCCCCTTGTGCATCTGGCTAACGTGGGACCTGGGGAACCGAGCCTCCCACCGGGGTCCTTAGGCTTCACAGGCAAGCGCTTAACCGCTACGCCATCTCTCCAGCCCTCCACCTTATTTTTAAGACTGTTTCTCACTGAACCTGGAGCCCACCAAACTGACTTGAATAATTGACCAGCAATCTGCCTGTCTCTGCCTCCCCAGGAGAGGGTTTCAGGCACATGGGGCCACACTCGGCTTTTATGTGGATCCTAGGGACCTGAACTGAGTTCCTCATTCTTGTGTGGTAGGTACTTTACCCTCATAGTAATCTCTCAAGCCCTCAGTGCTAATTTTTAGTTAAAAATAGCACTAAGAAAGGAGGCTTTTTTTTTTTTTTTTGAAACTCTGTCATGTACACTAGCACATTTTATTTCCATAGCATGTCTGTACTATAGGGAAGGTCATTAGTATTTTCATCTTATGATTTATAAAACTGGGATAGACAGCAGAACTGCTAACCCAGTGGGCAGGTTAAAGACACCCCTTTTCCTTCCTTCTCCTACTAGAAATAAATTGTTCAAAGGCCATTGCAGGATACTTTCTTTCCTATTGAGGTTTTGAGTTTTAAAAGTGGGACAGTGCTTGTGTCAGGAGCTTTGGTGGATAAAACCACTTTTTCAACCCTGCTAATAAGGCTGTGGCCCTCACATTGTGAGTGGAGCCTTGCCAAGTCCAGCGTGCTGACTCCCAGCCATCTCATCATCCTCCTGCTGAGCACTGAGGACTCCAGTTCTCACTTCTAGGCCTATTCAAGTGAGGATCTTTTCTGGCTTCATGTCTTGGCCCATTGACATGGTCCAATATCCTTGCTACCATCTTCAGGCCTGGAATCCAGCCCCAAAAAGCAACTGACTAGCTTCTGGGCTGGCAGGAAGCATTGTTCAGATGGGGTAACTATGACTGTCCAAGTGACAAATCAAAGTGAATGCAGATGGTTCCACAAGGTATGTACAAGGAACTAGATACAAATAAGAAGAGGAGTTAGTTAGATTAAACCTGATTGTTGGTGGCATTATGAAGCTGCTTATCCTATTTAAACTATGCGGACTTCACTCTCTGTCAGAGAATCTGTTCTTCTTTTTCAGAAGGTAGCAAGATTGGAGGAGATAAACTACCTCTCACATTTCAGCCAAGCCACAGATGAAACAGAAGAACTAGAGAGATATGCACGAATGCACACTTCCATGCTGAACCTGATAATCAGCACCAGGGTGAAGGAGACAGACCCTGAGGATACTCAACACCTACCAAAGCAGAGATCAGGGCTCCTAAGAGTTCATCACTGAAATATATTTAAAACTCATCTACCACGACTCGGGAAATTTTGCAGAAGAGGTGGCAGAAAGATTGTTAGAGCCACAGGTGGAGACATCATACCCAGAGGCATTCCCTCCGCCCCAAATAACTGACTGCTGGTCCCACAATGCATTAACCACAATCTCATAAGGAATACCTTCAATCCCACTGAGGATGGTCCCCAAAGGAAAGAAAGAGGGTACCAACACCTGATGTATGCATATGAAATGTGTTGTTAATAAAAACATAATAATAAAAGATAAAAAAAAAAAGATGGGCTGGAGAGATGGCTTAGCGGTTAAGCACTTGCCTGTGAAGCCTAAGGACCCCGGTTCGAGGTTTGGTTCCCCAGGTCCCACGTTAGCCAGATGCACAAGGGGGCGCACGCATCTGGAGTTTGTTTGCAGTGGCTGGAGGCCCTGGCACACCCATTCTCTCTCTCTCCCTCTATCTGTCTTTGTCCCTGTGTCTGTCACTCTCAAATAAATAAATAAAAAATGAACAAAAAATATTTTTAAAAAAAGATAAAAAAAGAAGCTGCCTTGTAGATAAATGATAAAATTATCAAGTTGGTGTTTCAAGTAAATTCAATTCTGTGACTATACAGAAATGCAAAACTTGAGGTGGGTTTAATCCTGAGGGTCAAATGCAGTAGCAGGGCCAAAGATCATTTACGTATGATTACCATGCAATTAGTACTTTTCTACCAAGATCACAAGTATTTTCTTGGTCTCTTTTCAAGTAAAAATGGTTGAATGTTATTTTCTTTTGTGATTATATTATTTATCTTTTTTCAGGCTGTGGTTTTTCCTGCAGACATACTCGGGGGTGGGGTGGAGGGATACGTAGATAGAATCAACAAATCTTGCAGCTTAAATCAGTGATAACTAGAAATGTTCTGAGTTCCAAAATTGCTCCTTCTCTGAGGTATTCATAAACCATCCAGAATAGGACAAGGTGATACTCTAAAGCAAGAAACACACTCATTCACAGTGTTAAGTGCATATCTAGACTTGAGTTCTGGTTCCTGATCCAGCAAGTAAGTGAAAATCTCTGAACTTCAATTGCCCTTGATTAAATGAGGGACAAATATTGTCTTGTAGCTTCAAAGGATATTGAATGCAGAAACATAAATTTTGTATTCTAATTCTCACTTTAATTTTTCCATATTTTATTTTTACATTTTGTATACATTTTGAGTTATTAACTATTATATTAAGATATATATTTGTCTTAATTGTTGACTTTTCTTGCCCCTACAGTTTTTTTGTGCCCACCCCCAAAAGATACATTCTTACAAGCTTCACTCACACAGGGTGAAAGCTTCATGGATGTAAGTAGTACAAAAATATAAAATAAATGAAATAGAAAAATAATAAAAGTAAATAAAAAGAAGCCAACTAAGTATTGCAAGAAAAGAAAAGTTGAAAAACACACAGATTTAGCCATTTTTTCTTTGATATGCTCAGAAGAATGTGTGAATGTGTGTGCATGTGAATAATTTGATGTTATATTAAAAAGCCTTATAAATACATATCCATAAACATCAATAATAACTTCTTAAAAGCTGTTAAATATTACTTTTAGATTTACTAGGTGTTTCAGAAAAGTTTAAATGCTACTTATTTGGGTGATATAATATTCATGGGATCATAAGACAGAACTTTCATTACGCTATAAACATTAACATTAGTTGTATAAAATTTTATAATGATTTCTTTCCAAAACAGGTTTTACAACAATTCTATTCTATTTTTCAATGATCAAAGGTAATAAGCATAAAATATTCAAATAACTCTAAATATACATTAAGGGTCCTTAAATTAGATTGTCCATAATGGATTTATTTAGCAGGATGATATACAAGTACCAAATACAAAATTTTATCTTATGTGTTTATTGGGGACTTTTTATGTGTGTCATTCCTTTTCTTAGTGATTACAGAAGATAAAATTCCAGAAAATAATAACATTCAAGAATCTGGGTAGCTATATTTGTATGTAAAAAAAAAGATGATTTTGTTGATAAATCTTAAACTAACAATCTTTAATTTTTAGATCAAATTTAACTTGCATTGTAACATTGAGATATAAAAATTATTAACCAATTTGTCTGTGCTCTCCTTCAAACCTGTTTTAAGGTACAAATTTCTTATTAAGTCATATATTTTTGAGATTAAAAATAGATTTACAGAGTATAATGACTAAAGACTCTAATCCCTACATTTGAAAGACAGAAGTAGAAGGATTTCTATGAATTTTAGGTCAACTGAAGTGAGTTGCAGGTCATCCTGGAATACAATTAAACCCTACCTCAAGTTTCAATAAGTTTGTAATGCAGACTGGGAAAACAACAACAACAACAAAAAATACATTTAATCTATATATTTTTGCCAAGGCATATTTAGTTATTTCACTGCTACAGACATTAGGAACTAACTTTACAAAATAATGAGATTTAAAAGCATTTTGTGAGGTATATGATTTCTATAACTGTATAATGCATTTCTTTGTGGATTTGAATGATAAGCATTGTGGTAGTTTGAATAGATGGCCCCCAAAATATCCAGTGTTGTATTACTTTGTCGTTTGCATCTGCAGTCACCAGGATGGAGGTGGTGTTACTGGATGGATCTCTAGGTGTGGTGGTAGGTTTGAGATTTCAATCTAAGGATATGCAAAGTGTACCTGCTGGAGTTCCTGAAGTGTGCTGTGCTATGTGGCTTTTTAATTTTAGGCTTGCACTACTGTCTGTGTGTTTGGTCCTGTGAAAGCTAGCCAGAATCTTCTGCCATTGTGGAGCAACTTCAACAAACCCCTTCCTCCATAATGCTGCCTGGTCTGGAAATTCATCTCAGCAAAACTAAAGCTGTCTGCTACAGAAGTTGGTATCAAGGAGAGGCCAGAGATGAACCTGATCATGTAGATGTTGGTCTTTTGGAACTTTGTTTTGGAGGAATGGGCATGGGCTTGATGCATGCAACTGGATATGCCTTCTGGAGTCTTAAGCCCAATTTTATTAACTATTCTGCTGAGAGTTTGAGGATGCTAAGTGAAGACAGTATTGAACTTTGAGGCTTGGCTTATGGGCTTTCTAAGGGGAAGTAAAGACTGCAGAGGACTTTGTTGGAACTGGGCTACTGGCATAAGGGCTGGCTGCATTCTGCTGCCCAGGTCCAGACAGTTTGATCAAGGTTAAATTTTTAATAGACTGATGTGCTTGGCTAAAGATAATTGGACTGAGATATTTAAGATTTTTAAACTAAAAAAACCTCAAGCAAGTTAAAATTATAAGCACTGAACCTGGTTTTAGGTTACAGAACCTGCTATTGTCAAACATATGAGCAATCTTAAGGAAGATGACCCAACTACTTTACATTAAAACAATGTAAAGGATGCCCAAGGAAAGACTATCATAGAAATGCAAACTCTTTTGAAAACAGTTGACTGGAGAAAGAACCTACTTTTCATGATTATGGCTTATTTTCTCCCTGAATTAAGAATATGGCTGTGTCCTGCACACCTGGTATTGGTTTCAGAACTATGAAAAATGCAAGGAGTGGTCATGAATTACACACAGTTCCAGGAGCTGCTGCTGAGATGTGCCATGAGGTAGGACCTGATGCCCTGATGGGTACAAATAGTCTTTGGAAGATGGACTGTGGTCCGCATGAAGATCTGAAGATGCTTTGGATATACCAAGACTAAACAAGCATCACCATAGACGCTGTTGGCTTAAAGAAGAAGTGTTTCCTGGCTACTCTGCCCAGCTGGAGGGGCGGAATTGGAAAATCTGGAGACTATCAGTTTCTGGTTACATTGAATGTGAACTGCAGAAGTATGATGTTTGTTTGATGGTGGTTGAATTTACATTGTTTTAAACTCTCCTTGCTATGTATTATACCAATTGAAAATACTTATTCTGTGCCTTTATATGTTGGAAGTATTTAGCTTGTTTGATTTTACAGAACCTTCTATCTTAAATTTGTCAAGACTGCGGGGACCTTTGAAAGTGGACTCAGTACAATTTACAATGTGCAATTATTAGGAATCTATTTAGGACAGGAGCAGAATGTGGTAGTTTGAATAGATGGCCCCCAACCATTCAGTGTGTAATTAGTTTGTAGTTTGCATCTACAGCCACCTGGCCGGAGGTAGCATCACTAGACTTATCTAAAGGTATGGTGGTGGGTTTAAGATTTCAAAATAAGATATGAAAAGTGTGCCTAGCTGGAGTTCCTGAAGTGTGCTGTGCTGTGTTGTGTGGCTTTTGACTTTTAGGCGTGCTTCTCTGTCTGTGTTTGGTCCTGTTAAAGCAGGCCAGCTTCTTCTGCCATTATGGGACTTCCCCTGGTTCTGTAAGCTTCAGTAAATCCCTTTCTCCATATCTGTGGCCTGGTCTGGAAATTCATTTCAATGAACCTGAAGCTGTCTTCTCCAGGCAACAAAATGTTAACAAATATAAAAAATGCATACACTATTTACAATATAAGTTATTGTTTAAACACTTTCAATGGGACTTGTATTGCCATTTTAAGTGCCTTAATTTAATGAAATTATTTTACTGCCTTGAGTACAGATTTTTCAAAACCTTATTTGTATTGGTGAGGTTTTCACTGATAATTTGTTTAATTTGAGATATGTAGATTTGTTTAACTTTGATAAATTAAATACAATCTTCATATCAAACCACCTGCTACCATAATCAATAGCTTTATAAAGCTATCTACAAAAATATATACATGGTCACAGTGCCAGGGGTGGGCTACCTCCCTAAGTGTTGCTGAGCAATGGGGTCACTGAAAATAAAAAAGCTATTGCTGCTGCTGTTGGTTCCATGCTTGAGCTAAATAGTAAGACCTTATTGCTGAGGACATGGCTTGATTTGGTCCCAAGACATGGAGAAATAAGGCTTGAGCTGAACTGGAAGCACCCTTGCTGCTGGCTAGCTTCCATAGTGCTGCAAGGTTCTATGTGGGCTTCTGGGAAAGAATGGCAGTCATCAGTCCTGCTAAGCTGTGGACCCCCAGTGGATGCCCAAGTGATGCATCATCTAAAAGATGGACTATCCTGCTACTATGTTTGTGGCCATCACAGTCATCTACTATGCATCAATTTGGAGGGATAAACCTAAAAATACTTTCTCAACAAGAACAACAATATGTCTGGTTCATCAGACCATTTTTGAAGGAAAAGGAAAGAGGAGAATTGGGCACCAAGCTAGTTGGCAACAGAGTAATCTTTGCACAAGCTAAGCCTGAGGACACAGAAGGCAATACACCTTGAGTGATTCTTCTTAAAGACAAGAAACTCACTGCTTCTTCAAAGATTTCCTAATAAACAAACAACTCATGATCTGATCTATTGAAAACTTGGGATCTACCTTATGCTCAGACTCCCCATAGCTTTGACTGCCTGAAATTGAATAAAAGCAGTGAGTACATTCAGTACAGGGAATTTTTTTAGTGCATTACCCTAAATCTTTAAATAATATTTTGCATGTTATATGTTCATTTCATGTTTTTCCAAGCACCACTGGACATGCAGACAACCACCTTCACATAACACTCATTGTCAAGGAAGGCACAGTACAGACTCCTTGACTGACCTTCTGGACTTCCTCCCTGCTGCCTGTGTGGTATGAATTTTGAGATGTGCAACTGATCTCCATCTGAGCTCATCAACAGTACTATTCTCATACTTACTTACCCTTCATGTTTTATGATCATGACTCCCTTCATCATAGAATGCCTTGTTTCCATTGAGCGGAGGAAATGAACCAGCACACAAATTTCATTTGAAAACTCATCTCTGCTTATCTTTTCCAGACCATCCCAGCCAAATATGGCCTCACTACCTAACACACTGTGAGGATTCTTGTACCCATTGCTTTCTTGTTGCTGTCAACTAACAACTATCAGAGGCAAGTAAGGAAGGGTTGATAGTGCCACAGAGGGCCAGGGGCATCCACTTCACCATGACTGGGAAAGCATGGGGGCTAGATGGTCAAATTTCAGAAAGAAAGTAGAGTGTGAAACATGAAGAGGGGGAAGACATCCTCCTAAAGGCTTCACAACACTCTCAAACCAACACCACCAGACAGAAACAGACAAGCGCCTTTGGGGGCATTTCACATTCAAAGGACAAGGGCTGATCATTGCAGAAAGGCTAAGCTCAGTGGTTCTGTTCTTCTGCTTTCTCTAATCAGATTGGAATACTCTAAGGGACAGAAAACATGTTGTAAAATGTAATTCCCCCTGTGAATTTTAATGGAATTATACTGTATCCAAGAATATTTTTTAAAAAGCAGAAATAGACCTACCTACACACACAACAAATTTCCTTTTTATGAAAGTCTACCACATGTATATATTTCAAGTCACATAATTCATGCTATATAATTTCTATCTTGCTAGTATTCAATTTGGCACATAGTTATATCTTGGCTTACAATGGATTCAGTAGTGTCTTGTGAATTTTGAGCTCAGTAACTGGATTATTATCTTCAATGTGGCAGAAAATACGGCTTCCATTCTTTGTGACATCTTACAGAAGTTCCAAAAGCCCATTGAAATTTCTGGCAGCACATAGCTGAATAAGCACATAATTGTGGCTGAAGTAGAAAGAAAAAGCAAAACAAACACGTCTGTCATTACCTTTTGCAAAAGCACTACATCTAAAGCTGCTTTACACTTGAGAAACTCTCTTTTATCCAGATCAAATGTTTAGAAGTTAATTCATTTAAAATTTAAAATTCACCATGACTTTTCCAGAGCAACAAAGATATTGTTTAAATGCATTTTACACATTCAAATAATGTTCCCAGTGAGAGACAGGATATTGTCAGGAAATGTGAAAAACACATATCTTCACATGCTTCTTTTGTCAAGAATTTTGATTATAGAAGAGAAACATAGAAGAAATATTTTCTTTTTCAAATTCTGTAGGATTCAAGAAATATTGTATTCTCATTAGATGTGCCCATTTTTGAGAAAACTTTCTCAGATATGAAAGCAAAAAAGGGTGTTTGCTGGCAAAATGTGTTTGTAATTAAACTATAGAGAATATTTTTCCTCAAATAGGATATGTATCTCAGGAATAAACCTTCACAAATGTGGTAACTGGGCCCATTTATCACTAATCTGTTCAGGTTGTGGTAACGGGGTACACTTATCCATAGGCCTGTGCAGAGTACGGCAGTGGGGTCTGATTTTCATCAGAACCGCACAAGGCATGGTAATGAGGGCCATTTTTCAATAGACCTGCACAGGACGTGACCACTGGATCCACTTTTCAAAGTTGTCATCATTTATATCAGAGCTATCTCTGAGATTATTTATAATATTTTATTCATTTTTTATTATTTATTTGAGACAGAGAGAAAAAGTGGCAGATAGGAAGAAAATGGGCACACCAGGGCAAATAGTAATTGCAAGGGAATTCCTGACCCATGTACCAGCTTGTACATCTGATGTTATGTGGATATGACTTTATAAGGAAATGAACTCAGTTCCTTAGATTTTGTAGGCAAGTGCCTTAACAACTGAGTAATGTCTCCCATCCATATGACATTCTTAAAAAATAATGTTTTGAGAAAGCCGCCAGACTCTCGGCTCGAGCCGCAGGAAAAGCCAGGTGTGGGATTTTCCCCTCACACCGCGCTCTCCGCAACTTGGGAAACGTGAGGGGAGAGCGGCAGCCAGCAGCGAAGGAGCAGACCGCGAGGTAGAAGAACACGTGGAACAGCGAGACAACCAGAGCAGCCACGGCTCCCTCCCCTCCCCCACAGGCTGAACCCAGCTCCAGCGAACACAGCAGCGGCCTGGGACCCGGCCACGCAAACTTGGGCTGACAGCAGGACCCAAGCAGGAGCAGAGTTCGGCAGCAATTTCAGCGGCTCCAGCACCGGTACCAGCGGCCCCAGCAGCAGCAGACCCAGGAGCGGCAGCGGCGGTAGATCCCGCAGCAGCGGGTTCAGGGGGAGCAGTGGCGGTGGACACGGCAGCGGCAGCTTCAGCAGCGGTGGTGGCTCCAACGGTGGCAGCTACGGAAGCAGCAGAGGCAGCAGCAGTGGCTCGGTTTGCCCCATAGGAAAAGCAAGTGCCCAGCTCCAGAAATCAGAACAGCAGCCCGACGACCCAGGCAGCAACTTGACTGAGACCAAAATCACCCAAGGTAACTGGGATTGCACCAGGGAAGGGTCTCACTTGGTCACAAGCTGACTTGGATCCCTCAACAGACCAGAAATCTAAACCTCTTTGTTGACAGAGGATCTGGTCATTATAATAACTACTCTTGCATACATACTCGGGGCTGTTTTTGATTGAATGTGTACAGTGTTTATTTAAATGTTAGAATCTACCTGTATTTTATTCCACTCAGCCTGCTTGAATACTCATATAGCAGGGAAACTCAACCCCTAAGAACATCTTTGTAGATACTCTGAGAGTCTTAAGAGCCACACCTAATACCTTAAGGTCCTACCCTGAAAATATATTACATCAAATCAATTGATACAGCTAAGAATACACAGCTAGCTAGAAAATCCAAGCATTAACTTAATCCAAGATGCAAAAATATATACATTATAACACAAGAAACACTAAAAAGCAAGACGACATAATCCACCTAAAAGTATTAATGCATCAGAAATGTCCTCCAGTGAGAAAGAGTTAGAGGAAATGCCTGAGAAAGAGTTCAAAAGAATAATTATAAATATGTTCAAAGAGGTCAAAGAACACATGAAAACAATCAAAGAAGAAATCAAAGAGGAAATCAAAGGAATCAAAGAAGAGGCAGGACACCAATTTAATGAAATAAAGAAGGCAATACAAGACATAAATAGGGAAATAGAAATAATAAAGAAAAACCAGTCAGAATTACTAGCAATGAAGAACACAGTTAATGAAATAAAAAACTCTGTAGAAAATCTCACCAGTAGGATGGATGAGGGAGAGGACAGAATATCTAAGCTAGAAGACCAGGTGGCAGACCTAATGCAGTCCAACAAAGAGAAAGACAAACTTATAGAAAAGTATGAGTGGGAATTTCAAGATATTCGGGACACTATGAAAAGATCCAATATAAGAATTCAGGGCATAGTAGAAGGAGAAGAACTCCACTCCAGAGGCATAGTAGGCATCTTCAACAAAATCATAGAGGAAAATTTCCCCCAAATTGGGAAAGAGGTACCAATACAGATACAGGAAGCCTTTAGAACCCCAGCCAGACAAAACACAGAAAGAACCTCTCCTCGCTATATTATAATCAAACTTCCAAACACACACACCAAAGAAAAAATATTGAAAGCAGTTAGAGAGAAAAATCAAGTTACCTACAAAAGCAAGCCCATCAGGATTACAGCAGATTATTCAACACAAACTTTTAAAGCCAGAAGGGCTTGGAGTGATATATTCCAAGTTCTGAAAGATAACAACTGTCAACCAAGGTTACTTTATCCTGCAAAGTTATCCATTCAAATACATGGAGAAATAAAGACATTCCATGACAAAAGCAGGTTAAAGGAGTATTTGAAGACAAAACCAGCTCTACAGAAAATACTTGATAGAATCCTCCATGCTGAACAAAAGGAAAAGCACACATATAAGGAACCTAGAAAAAACAAGCTATACTCAAATACCAGTTAACAGAAGAGAGCACAGGTAGAACCAGTAACACACACACACACACAAATGGCAAACATAAATACACACCTTTCAATAATATCTCTTAATATCAACGGTCTCAATGCCCCAACGAAAAGACATAGATTTGCAGACTGGGTTAAAAAGCAGGATCCTACAATTTGTTGTCTCCAAGAAACTCACCTTTCTACAAAGGATAGACATTATCTTAGGGTGAAAGGTTGGAAGACGGTGTTTCAAGCAAATGGGCCTAGAAAACAAGCAGGGGTTGCTACCCTAATATCAGACAGGGTAGACTTTAGTCCGACGTTAGTCAAGAAAGATAAGGAAGGTCACTTTATATTGATTAAGGGCACACTCCAACAGGAGGACATTACAATCCTAAACATATATTCACCTAACATAGGGGCTCCCAAATTCGTCAAACAAACACTATTAGAACTAAGGTCAATGATAACACCAAACACTGTGGTGGTGGGTGACTTTAACACCTCACTCTCATCAATTGACATGTCATCCAGGGAAAGAATAAACAGAGGAATCTGGACTAAATGAGGTCATAGAAGGAATGGACCTAACAGATATATACAGGACATTTCATCCAAAGGCTGCAGAATATACATTCTTTTCAGCAGCACATGGAACATTCTCTAAAATAGACCATATATTAGGACACAAAGCAAATCTTAACAAATTCAGGAAAATTGAAATAATTCCTTGCATTCTATCTGACCACAATGGAATTGAACTACAAATCAGTAGCAAGAAAGGCTATAGAGCATACACAAAATCATGGAAACTAAACAATACACTACTAAATGATGAGTGGGTCAATGAAGAAATCAAAAAGGAAATCAAAAAATTTATAGAGTCAAATGATAATGAGAACACAACATACCAAAATCTCTGGGACACAATGAAGGCAGTTCTAAGAGGTAAATTTATAGCCTTAAGTGCCTATATTAAGAAATTAGAAAGGTCGCAAGTAAACGACCTAATGCTTCGCCTTAAAGCCTTGGAAAAAGAAGAACAAGGCAAACCAAAAATAGTAGACGGGAAGAAATAATAAAGATTAGGGCAGAAATTAATGAAATAGAAACAAAAAGAACAATCCAAAGAATTAATGAAACAAAGAGTTGGTTCTTTGAAAGGATAAACAAGATTTATAAACCCTTAGCAAATCTGACCAAAAGAAAGAGAGAAGAGACACAAATTAATAAAATCAGAGATGAACAAGGTAACATCACAACAGATTCCAGAGAAATTCAAAAAATCATAGGGACATACTATAAAAGCATATACTCCACAAAGTATGAAAATCTGAAAGAAATGGATGATTTCCTTGATCTATATGACCTACCTAAATTAAATCAAAATGAGATTAATCACTTAAATAGACCTATAACAAACATGGAGATCCGAACAGTTATCAATAATCTCCCAACTAAAAAAAGCCCAGGCCCAGATGGATTCACTGCTGAATTTTACCAGACTTTTAAGGAAGAGCTAACACCATTGCTTCTTAAGCTTTTCCAGGAAATAGAAAAAGAAGGAATTCTACCAAACTCCTTCTATGAGGCCAGCATCACCCTGATACCAAAACCAGGCAAAGATAGAACAAAAAGAGAAAATTACAGACCAATCTCCCTCATGAACATAGATGCAAAAATTCTCAACAAAATATTGGCAAACAGAATACAAGAGTATATCAAAAAGATCATTCACCCTGACCAAGTAGGCTTTATCCCAGAGATGCAGGAATGGTTCAACATACGCAAATCTATAAATGTAATACATTACATAAACGGGTTGAAGGACAAAAATCACATGATCATCTCATTAGATGCAGAGAAAGCATTTGACAAAATCCAACATCCCTTCATGATAAAAGTCCTACAGAGACTGGGAATAGAAGGAACATATCTCAATATAATAAAGGCTATTTATGACAAGCCTATAGCCAACATATTACTAAATGGGGAAAAACTGGAAGCTTTTCCACTAAAATCAGGAACAAGACAAGGGTGTCCACTGTCCCCACTTCTATTTAATATAGTTTTGGAAGTCTTAGCCATAGCAATAAGGCAAGAGACACACATAAAAGGGATACAAATTGGAAAGGAAGAAATCAAGTTATCATTATTTGCAGATGACATGATTCTATACATAAAGGACCCTAAAGACTCTACTAACAAGCTGTTGGAGCTGATCAAAACCTATAGCAATGTAGCAGGATACAAAATAAATACACAGAAATCAGTAGCCTTCATATATGCTAACAACAAACACACAGAGGATGAAATCAGAGAATCACTCCCATTCACAATTGCATCAAAAAAAAATAAAATACCTTGGAATAAACCTAACCAAGGAAGTAAAGAATCTATACAATGAGAACTTTAAAACACTCAAGCGAGAAATTGCAGAAGACACTAGAATGTGGAGAAACATCCCTTGTTCCTGGATTGGAAGAATCAATATCGTGAAAATGGCAATCTTACCTAAAGCAATCTACATATTTAATGCAATCCCTATCAAAATTCCAAAGGCTTTCTTCATGGAAATAGAAAAAACAATCCAAAAATTCATTTGGAATCACAAAAAACCTCGAATATCTAAAATAATACTGAGCAACAAAAAAGAGGCTGGTGGTATCACCATACCTGATTTTAACCTATACTACAGAGCCATAGTAACAAAAACAGCATGGTACTGGCACAAAAACAGACATGTAGATCAGTGGAACAGAATAGAGGACCCAGATGTAAGCCCAAGTAGCTATAGCCACCTGATATTCAATAAAAATGCCAAAAATACTCATTGGAGAAGAGACAGCCTCTTCAGCAAATGGTGTTTTGAAAACTGGATAAATATCTGCAGAAGGATGAAAATAGATTCTTCTCTCTCGCCATGCACAAGAATTAAGTCCAAATGGATTAAAGACCTTAACATCAGACCGGAAACTTTGAAACTGCTAGAGGAAAAAGTAGGGGAAACCCTTCAACATATTGGTCTTGGCAAAGACTTTCTGAATACAACCCCAATTGCTCAGGCAATAAAACCACAGATTAACCACTAGGACCTAATGAAATTACAAAGATTTTGCACCGCAAAGGACACAGTGAAAAAAGCAAAGAGGCAACCTACAGAATGGGAAAAAATCTTCGCCAGCTATATATCTGATAGAGGATTAATATCTAGGATATACAAAGAACTCAAAAAGTTAAATAATAAGGAATCAAACAAGCCAATCAAAAAATGGGCTATGGAGCTAAATAGAGAGTTCTCAAAGGAAGAAATACGAATGGCATATAAGCATCTAAAAAAATGTTCTACGTCACTAGTCATCAGGGAAATGCAGGTTAAAACTACATTGAGATTCCATCTCACTCCTGTCAGATTGGCCACCATCATGAAAACAAATGATCATAAATGTTGGCGGGGATGTGGAAAAAAAGGAACCCTTCTGCACTGCTGGTGGGAATGCAATCTGGTCCAGCCATTGTGGAAAACAGTGTGGAGGTTCCTAAAACAGCTAGAGATTGATCTACCATATGACCCAGCTATAGCGCTCCTAGGCATATATCCAAAGGACTCATCTCATTTCCTTAGAAGTACATGCTCAACCATGTTTATTGCTGCTCAGTTTATAATAGCTGGGAAATGGAACCAGCCTAGATGTCCCTCAACAGATGAGTGGATAATGAAGATGTGGTACATTTATACAATGGAGTTCTACTCAGCGGTAAAGAAAAATGAAGTTATGAAATTTGCAGAAAAATGGATGGACCTGGAAAGTATTATACTAAGTCAGGTAACCCAGGCCCAGAAAGCCAAGCGCCACATGTTCTCTCTCATATGTGGATCCTAGCTACAGATGACTGGGCTTCTGCGTGAGAATGAAAATACTTAGTAGCAGAGGCCAGTAAGTTGAAAAGGAGAAATAAAGGGTGGAGAAAGGAAGGGAGGAGGATACTTAATAGGTTGATATTGTATATATGTAATTACAATGATTGTAATGGGGAGGTAATATGATTGAGAATGGAATTTCAAACGGGAAAGTGTGGGGGTGGGGAGGGAGGGAATTACCATGGGATATATTTTATAAAAAAAATAAAAATAAAAATAATGTTTCTCCTATTCTCATTAAGAAATCATGATCACAGGTTAGTCTCATTTCCACTATTTCAGATAAAAAAAAACAAAACAGAAATCTGTGGGTATTAATAAGATACACAGAATTTTAAATTAATCATGTAGAAGTTGTTTTTGTTTTTAAATGTTGTGCAACACTATTTTACTTTTGAAACTTACTAGTTTAGATAGTTATCTATTTCCTCAGGGATTTTAGACTTACCTTCTTAAATGTTCTCTTTGAAATACTATTCAATATTTTCCTCTGTTATATAAAAATCTATTTTTTTTTTCACTTGGGATATCACAGTAGTTGTGCTGATTTGATTCAGGTGTCCCCATAAACTTGGTGTTCTGAGTGCTACATCCCCAACTGATAGAGACTTGAGAATTAACACCTTCTGGAGGCAGTGTATTGTTGGGGGCTGGCTTATGGATGTCACAGCCAGTTTCCCCATGCCAGTGTTTGGCACACCTTCCTGTTGATATTGCCCACCTTATGTTGGCCAGGGGGTGATATCCACCCTCTGCTCATGCCATCGTTTTATTGTCCCTGCCATTGTGGAACCTCCCCACCCCACCCCCCGCAAGTCTGTAAGCCAAAATAAACCTCTTCTTCCTAAAATCTGCTTTTGGTTGGATGAGTTTTACCAGCAATACGAACCTGACTGCAAGAATAGTTGACTTTTTTTTTTTCTCTCTCTCTCTCTAATGGTTGTCTACAAGCCTAAATAGGAAGACCATTGCTATTGAGTTTTGGTATCTCATTGACTAAAAAGGCTTGGCAGTTTTTACAAACTTCCTGTTATCACCTGTTGTAATTTCATCTAAATGTAATTAAAACAAATATATATAAGGGAAAAATCATAAGTAACATAAATATGGACTCATTTTGTTTTGTTTTAAGATTATTTCTCCCATCCAAGTTTCCTGGCTTCTAAACTTGTCTCATGACATTACCAAAAAGTGCTCTGGAGGCAACAGAATGGGGATCCCAACCTTCTATTCTTCCAGAATGAGCAAACTTGGTCTATATATGCAGTGCCCAACATGCTCAGCACAGCATTTTTTTTTTGAAAATTGAGGAAAATTAAAATCAAAATTAGTTAATTGTACACCTAGAAAAATAAACTTGCATCTAAAATTGCAATCTTTGTTTAAGCACGGCTACCTTTTTTCTTCTGATTCTACTTCAAGAAATATGTATGGAATTTCAACTTTTAATGAATAATGATCCTGTTCTATACTTTTCAGAAGTGTTCTGCTTTTCTATCTATTTCTTCACTCTGCATTTTTTTGGGCGTAATTCTTGATGTGCATGAGTTTTTCAGGCTGTCTGTCACTGTGGAAATAAACCTGAAGTTTTCAAAGGATTTGAAATGAATTTTGAAGACAAACGATATGCACACTCTACTAGTTTTAACTACTTAAACTCAACTGTGATTTGAACATGTGCTCTTGGCTTTTCAGCCTGAGCCATGATGAATGCTGCTCCAGGATTCCACATACCTCAACAGATTTTCACAGAAGTTTTTGCCAGATGTTAAAATACAGTGGGTTTGTCTCATTCCCTGATGTCTGAGATGGCTTTATAACCACACCCATGCCTGCTTCAATCTTATTTTAAACATAATCTTTGCATTCATAACTAGAATTCTTCACAATACCTAGAAAAGACTCTCATAAATGATATTTTTCTTTGTGAGTCTGAATGCCTGACACAGGATACATCTCTTCCAGTACAAAGTTAACATGATAAAGTTCATTTCTTTTTCTTGATCTAGTTCAACTGGAGCACAGCTCACGTACAAGTGTACACAAAAAAATTATGATTATATAAGGGCTGGAGGGATGACATAGCACTTAAGACATTTGCCTGAAAAGCCAAAAGACCCAGGACCCATGTTAGCCAGATGCACAAGGGGGCGCATGCATCTTGAGTTTGTTTGCAATGACTAGAGGCCCTGATGTACCCATTCTCTCTCTCTCTCTCTCTCTCTCTCTCTCTCTCTCTCTCTCTCTCCCTCTCTCCATCTCCCTCCTTCTGTGTCAAATAAATAAATAAAAATAAAAATAAAAATAAATAAGTCAAGAAATTATGATTATACGATCTTATTTAGTATGTTCTCTGGTCAGACAATAATCCTCTCAGAGCCAGGTACATTATCTGTTATATGCTCAATCTCAGAACTGTAACATAATGTCTGTACATAATAGCTTTAAAAGTTCATGAAAGTTTATTTTATGGTTGTCTCATTAATTTTTCCCATGTTCAAATGGAAAATACACATTTATTTACCTTGGCTGAATATATAGGGCAATTTCCCTGTCTCAATAATAACCTAATTATAAGCTAAGCCTCCATCTGTACTAATCAAGATCCTCTCTATCACAATATAACAAAAATCACAGTGGCTTAAAGCAACACAAGCCTAGTTTAAACTTATTGCAAACTCTTCTTATTGAAGAAGCAGCAGTTCTGCTAATTCTCTGCTGTACTTGGAATAGAAGCTTTGGGAAAATAGTGTGCGAACCACTGCTGTATTTGCATTGTAACAAGTGAACAGCAGCTCTATAGACTATCGGCTGCATTACTGTGTGCTCTGGCCTTCACTACTTTATTAGTATTGTGTCCCACAGGAACATAAACCCAGAAGGACAATGCTAACATGTTCTCAGGAAGAAGGGCATGCAGTGGGAGCATATCCTAATGACAACCAAAACATCTGCTCATGCAGAGTGCAGAAGAGACACAACAATTTATAATCCAGATTCAGTTTACAAATTATGTCCTCAAATGTGTTAATGATGCTAGACAAATTTTTAAGCATCTCCAAAGACCAGAATGCATCCTATACAGTGTCTCTATTCTGTGAAAACAGGAAGAACATGAATTCTGTCATGAATGAGAGATCTGTATACAATTTGCTTTTCTCCCATGATGCAAAGTTTTGGGCACATTAAGATCAAGAGCAAATACATATTAGGCCTGTGTAGAAATGATGGTAAAATTATCTATGAATAAAACATGGTAATAAATATATTTTTATTAAAAAGCAAGTTGATCCATGAACAGAGTACACACAAATACCTCACAATATTAGGGGTTTTTGTGAGTACACATTTAAATTCTATTTTCTTTAATCAAATTTCTAAATATGTTAATTGTCAAGGTCAACATCAATGTATTTTGTAATTCTAACCACCATTATCTTAATTGAACAAGAAGAAAGGGAAATTTATAACTGCCAACCAGCAACAATTCCCAGGTCCTTAATGTGGAATTTGGTACCTACTAATAATATGTCAATGATAACAAAATCTACATTTTCCCTTTTATCCTTTCAGAGTTATAGACCATACCATTCATCCTCTTTTCTCAAACAAACAAAACAAGTAGCACTGTAATTTCTAGAAATATATTATTACTTATTGCAAATCAAGGATGAGTAGAATTTCAGCCTTGGGCAAAGAGAATAAAATTAAGTTTTGAGGTATTAAATATGAAGGGTGTGGGATAAAGGGAAGAAACAACAGATGAGAGAATAGATGAAGGAGAGAGGGAGAGCAGGAGAGAGAGAAAGAGATAGAGAAATGGTCCTCACTATAAAGTCACATGAAAGATACTACATCTAGGAAGTAACCAATGAACTTCTATCATACCACCCTTCTGCAGAAAACAACTGTGAACTTTCTGAGGGAAAGGAGATCTTAATGATGGCATTACAAGGAGTTACAAGGAGAACAAAGACAAAAGGACTCTTGAAGGAAGTCAAGATTAGAAAAAAATGCACTTGGGACTATATTGAATGAGGTTATCCCTTTCACAGACTAGCCTGAGAATGACTTCTGGTCTGCCAGGTGTGGGACAGCTAACTCAAAAAAAAAGTATATTAACAATTTTAGTGTATGAAAGAGCTTTCTGACCAAGTTTGTGACAATATAGCCACTGAAAATAAATATATATATATATATATTAGAAAGGTGTAAATAAGACAAGAGAAATCCAGATCTTATATATGAATTCTTCTAGAATTTTGATCTCATCTATGAATGACAAGTATGTGGCTTGACTACAAGGGTCAGGCAAACATGAAAGTACAGACTTGAGATTTGAATGCCTTGCAGAGGAGAGTTTCCAATTTACACCTGTAACTATAAAAGTATCAATTCACAAGAAATAATGTGAAATTATGTACAAATATGACTAATAATGCAAACATATTTTCCAATCAAAATTTGATGGGATTAATAAGAGAAATAAATTTTATATACAAATTTCAAAATCTTAATGAATTTTTCTGTGAAATTTCCTTTAAAAATAACTTGAAAGCTAGATGATATTTGTAAGACTATCAGCATCATGATGTAATACACCAGCACCAACTCTGCCTACATGGGCATGTTCACCAACATAATCAACATATCAGGCAAAAGTAAGATTCATTAAATTCTAAGGTTTATATATCATTTCATATACTCTCTTTTCAATATAGCTGAATTAAACATATTTATACAATATGTTTAGAAAAACACACCTAATAAGAAATTTTTTAAATCTGAAATAATCCAGGCATTGAAAATATAAATGTATACTCAATAAAATGGACACCATATTCTAATATGTTATAGGTAAATCTGGGTTTAAATGAAAATTTATACTATATACCCTTTTTATAAAATTTATCCTATGAGGAAAGAAAACTGTGTCTTGATTCAATATCCTAAAGCTTCTACTTAATGAGCTGATGATTAAAAACAAGTTGATACAAATTCTACACAGCAGTAAAGAAAACTGACACAATTAAATTTTAAGAAAAATTATTGAACCTGGAACAGATCATTCTCAGTGAACTCACCCAATCACAGAAAGATAATTGGCATATAGACTCACCTATCTACAGCTCCTAACCTGAATCTACCTGAGATGATGACATACCTAATAAGCATCTTGAGGATTGGACAATAGGATGGATGGGACAGGAGGGGAGGATAAAGTTAGGGGTGGAGGACACAAAACTGGACAAAAATGGGAAAGGCACCATAAAATTCTACATCCTAAAAGACAGACTAAATGGTTGAACCTTCATCAGGCCCTTAGATGAAACACCTAAATCACATGTCCCTGGAGAGAGTATGATGAAGATTGACCTTAATCTTCTCCTATTTCTCTCTCTCTTTCTCATTTGTTTCTCTCTTCTCTCTGTATCTTTTATATTACTTATCTTTTTCTTTCTCCTCTTCTTGGGCAATCTGTAACTCCCAGTTCCAGCATGTGGCTAACATCCACAATGAGCTGTTGACCAGAGAGACTTACCAGGTTTCCCAAAAGAAGACCAATTTCTGTCAGAGTACTTGATGACCCACCAAAGGTTAGTGGTAAGAAACTACTGCTGAAGACACCATATACTGTTGGCACATAACATGGAGTGACATGGCTGGAAGCTGGAAGAGAGTCAGTACCCTTACTGTTAGCTCTTCTAGTGCCAGAATGTGATACATGAGCAACTAGGGAAAATGACCAACATCTCTTCAAGCAACTTGCGGTCTAATCTACTGAGCAGCAAACAACCAGATGTGATGCTCACAGAAGTCCAATAGTGGTGCAAAGCCATGGTGGGAAACCAACTGCTCTTGATTTGGCTAAATCATGAGCTTAGTGAAATGGAGCTCATAGCTAGAGCTGGGAATCAAGTCAGAGCCATATCTCAAAACCAGCCCACTCTCCATTATCAAGCTCGCACCAATTGTGGGCTGCAAGAGGGCCTACACCTATTAGCTTCTCTCTCTCTAAAAAAAAAAAAAAAAAAAAAAAAAAAAAAGTTTATCCCATTTATCTGGCACTAATGTCACTCTCTGTTGTAGAATTTGCTTCTCTTTTTCAGATGGACACAGATTCTAAGGAGAGAACCAGCCCATCACACCTCAAAAGGGCCCTACCTGAAAATAAGAGTATTTGGGGAAATGAGCAAGAGTGCTACTTCTGTAGTGAACCTGGTACCAGCACAAGGGTGAAGGAGATAGACCCAGAGAACACTCAACTCCTATCAAACTAGATATCCAGAGACACAGAGACTCCCAAGATCTCATCACTGAAGTAGACCTAAAATTTACTCAACATGGCTCAAGGAAATTTGTGGAAGAGGGGTCAGAAAGAATGTTAGAGCCACGGGTTGAGTAAGAGACATTGCCTCTTACTCATAACTAATGGCTAATCCCACAATGAACAACCCATATTCTCCAATGAGGAGGGTCCCTGCAGAGGGGGGAGGACAGGGAGGAGGCTAATGATGGTACCAACAAGACTTTATATATTGGGTATATAACAAATAAAAAAAGAAAAGTAATTTATTGAGTCAATAAAAATTTAAAACACTAGTGATACATTCAATCAAGCAATAGTTGTTTCTTTGAAAAATATATGTATCTTATTTAAAAAAAATGAATTGACAATGGCTGGGATGAAAAAAAGAAAAATGCCTGTCCCATGCTGAAAATGAGATAGCATAATACAGAATTGCTAAAAATCCAGACTACACTAGCAAAGTCAAAATTTTTATAAAATTATGAAAGCCAATTCAAGATGAAACAGATACTCTGGTTATGCTTCCTAAAATTCAACCAAGGTCAGTACCAAATCTGTTCCCAAACTCAGTAAGACAATGAAAATAGCACTCTCCACTGGAGGAAAGCTGCAGTGGCCATGTGGATGATGAATGTGACAATGTTCTTTCCTCACATCCACAAACAAGGCAAATTTACATTGAACATTATTAGATATTACAATAAAACTGCAAAATGATTTGAAATGTTTAAAGAAATTACAGACACACACACAAAAAAGAAGTAAAAATGGAATAGTAGAGATTCTGGTACCTCTTTCATACTGTATGATCATTTTCTAAATCACTTGATATGTCAAAGCAATTAATTACTAGTGAAAATTGCACAATAAATTTGATCAAATTAACTTAGACACCTTTAGAGAAATATACATACTTTCTTCACACTACATAAAATAATTTTGAAAAATGTCTATTAGGATTAATCATAAAAGTTTAAAACCAGAAATTATTTCAATAAAATAGAAAAGGTTGTCTTATTGACAGAATGGGCAATGTTTTCTTAAGTATTACCCAAACAATAGCTAATTAGATTTTTTAAAAAATGATATACTAGAGTCTACCAAACCTGAGGCATACCTCTTATCTAAATTAAATATTGATAATATAACTCAGAAAGGTAAAAGTGAATAAATGTACATACTAGAAACATAGCAGATACTATACTGGGCTGAACCTTCACTAGACCCTTACAGGAAACACCTGAACCACAAGACACTGGAGAGGGTAGGATCAAGACTGACCTAAATCCCCTACATCTTCCCTCCCTCCCTCTCCCCCTCTCCCCTCTATCTCTCTCCTCTCTAACTCTTGTATATTAGTTAGCTTTTTCCTCAATTTCTTAGTGGACACTGACCTGTAACCCCCACCTCCAGCTTGGGCCTACCATCCACAGTGAGCTTTTGATCAGAGAAACCTACAAGGTTTCCCCAAACAATGACAGACTTCTGTCAGAGTACTTGATGACCCACCAAAGGCCAGTGATAAGACCCTATTGCTAAAGACCATACACAGCTGACGCGTAAAATGGAATGACATGGCTGGAAGCCAGGAGAGAGTCAGTCCCCAGACAGTCAGCGTGTCTAGTGCCAGAAGGCGCTACATAGGCGACTGGGGGAAATGACCAAGATCTGTCCAAGCAACACATTGTTTAACCTAATTAGCAACAAATAACCGGATGTGATGCCCACACAAGTGCAATAGTGGTACACAGCCATGGTGAGGAATCAATTGCTCTTGATTTGGCTAACTGATCCACTCAGTGGTACTAGACCCATAGCTGGAGCTGGGAAACAAGTCAGAACCATCCCCAAACACAAGCCCACTCTACAATATCAAGCTACCATCAATCACGGGGTACAAGAGGGCCTACACCTATCAAACTATCTATCAAAAAAGTAAGTGTTATCTCAATTTTCCGGGTGCTAACTTACTCTCCGTTGGAGAATCTGCTTCTCTTTTCCAGATAGATGCAGATCCTAAGAAGAGAGCTGCCCCAACATACCTCAAAAGGGGCCCAACTGAAACTAAGGACAACTGGTGAAATAAGCAAGGGTGATGTTTTCCTGTGAACTGGATACCAGCACAAAGGGGAAGGAGATCAACGCAGAGAAAAATCAACTCCTACCAAATCAGAGAGCCAAAGCCTCAGAGGTCCCCAACACCTCAGCACTGAAGCAGACCAAAAGTGAACCCAACATGGCTCAGGGGTGGAAAGAATGTCAGAGTTACATGTTGGGTCATGATTTGCAGAGACATTTATCATACTAATAACTGGGGGCTATCTCCACAATGCACGACCCATTTTCATTAACAAGGAGGGTCTAATGGGAGGGGGTAGATCACAGATGAGCCTAAATAATGGTACCAAACTGCCTGTATTCACTGAAATGAAAACTAATAAATTAAATTTAAAAAAAATAAATAAATAAACAAAAAAATTTTAAATAAACAAAAAAAAGAATAGATAAACATGTGGCATTCAAAAGACAAATATATTAATTTGTTAAATGGCAAATTATTTGAACACAACATTCTTTATAAAAGATTTGTGATGATTCATTTGCAAGATGCTGAGAATTCAAAGTAGAGCTGAGTTGGAAGATTCCTTTCTAATGACTAGAAGTCATAATGCTGAAAAGTGCTATGGAGTTTGTTGGTGAAGAAAAGTGAGCAGTGATCTTACACAGCAGTGAACCCTGACAGCTAACAAAGATGGGCCCACTAGTGCAATAGAGACATGTCTGTTATGGGCTAACCAATAGTCCTCAAATTGAAACCCAATCCCTCTCCACAGGAGGTAATTCATGCCTGATACTGAAAACCTAGCTAAAAGCTCAAGCTGTGAAGGTCAATGAACTGTAAGTACAAAGATACTGCTGTTGCTTGGCCACATGGGTGTATTTTGCCCACCAAATTGCCCTTTAATGATTTATATTCATGTCATTAGGGTAGGTCTCACTCTTGTCTAGATAATATTTTTTCAGAATGTAGTGATTGTCTGGGAGACTCAAAACTCATGAAAATGCCGAGAAAAAGTGACAGTTGTCTGTTTAGCACCAAATGATTATCTCTATCACCACCTTCAATGGTTTATGGATTTTAATGGAAGTAGTGGAAAGAACATGAGAACAAAAAAACGGGGAGGAAGGGATATTTTGAAATGCCGTTTTCCAGACACAAAATGGTCATTTTATTCATGACCTCAAAACAGCTGTTATTGTCTATACAAGAGCTGCAAAATCTTAGACCCATAACAAAAAGAAAATATAGGTGAGTGACCAATAATCATATAAAAATGATCAATACAATTTGTCACTGTAAAAAATAAAATGTAAAATAAGACAACATACAAGCACTTAAGCATCAATAATAAAGAAAAAAGCAGCAATTACTACAAACTTATGATTTATTTAGATGTATTTTTCAGTAGACAAAAATAATCCATACAGATTCTATATAATAAATAATTAACAACACACTGGGATACCTGGGGAAATGGAGTTCTGGTTTTCTGAATTGCCTCAGGTGATTCCAGTGGAGACATTCTCACCTGGGGACATAATGACATGGAAAGTTCAGACAGCATAATGTGGGTACTGTGGACATTCTTTCTAAAGAGAAGCTTTCTTTGTGGGCAGCACTTGGTGACTCATTTCTTCAACATTTTTCTTCCATATTGCATGCTACAGAATGAGCTCACAGGCATCAACTGAATATAGGATAAAGTTCCCTTCTATAGTTTCTCTTTGCCTACACATGTCTTAAGTCTCTCTCATCTGAAGGTGATCAGAAGAACCACAGTGGTGGCATGATAGTGTCCTCAAATGTCTAGTCCAATAACAAGAGGATCTATATAACATCAGAAATCCATGTGTTCAGCTCACCTCAGAAGACTGGCTCACAATTCTGAGGAAGGTTAAAAGTAAGACTCTATCATCAAGACATTGACTGCATGAGAGAATCCAGAAGTAACATACCATGGTCAATATATTCATATGCACACTGACCTGCTTGATACAATCTAGGAGAACCTTTCCCCCTAAACCTTACGTGCTGTTCAAAACTATTCAAACACACTATAAGAGAACATTTAAATATGCAATAGAATGACTACAAAGAAAGTTAGCAAATTAAGGGCCAGGAAAAGTTCTCATGCCCCTTTCATTTTTATCAAAGTGTGCCTCATTCTCAGGGTATAAATCACTTCTATTTTCATTTTGTCTTATGAATGGTAAGCTCTACAATAACAAGGGCCATTTCTAAATCAATATTGTAATCTTCAAAAGCAGCATTTCCAGAGTTGTTCTATGTTCATCTGTCAGATGAATAATGAATGAATTAATACATGAGTGAGCAACTCAACCCCCTTGTGAGTGAAGAATTCACTCTAAATTTAAGATTTTCTTGGGAAATAAAGCCAACAACTTTCAGTCAAGCACCTGATGAGCTATGAATGAATGCACAGAAACTGTTTCATTAGCAAAAAAGCTGCCTTCTACTGAGACCAGATATTTTCCCATCGTTTTGTTCAGACAGTGTCACTTACATGAAAGGAAATATGATCTGGGATTGCTAAGGGGCAGAATGAAGCCAAATGCAGTCACATCTCTCCAGGACTCTGTTTGTCAGGAATGAGGTTCTGTATAGCTTTCTCTGAGCAATAAAAAATTTAAATGCATCACATAATGTGACTTATCATTGAGTCAAAACTACATTTTAAAAATTGAAATTCATACTTTCAATAAAACAATATCTATTTGGGTTTAAAAGGTAATGTATTAAACTTTTATTATAATACTTACATTTTCTTCAAAAGTAGGACTGGGAAATATTTCTAAGAGGAATTTTATTTCCCAACTATATTATTATATTACTATCTAAATCTGTCCATACATAGGTTCTTTAGTCACTGTTAGAAGAAACTAATTGAGTTGTCAGGTTCTATAAGGCAGGTGAAAGGTATTATCTTGCATTACCCAGTCAATTTCATGGTTGATCCTCTAGTTAGGTTTTTCTTTTCAGATACAAGAGGAAGGTGGGCCAAGGGAATAATCACATGAATGACTTAATATTTAAGAAAAATTTAACATTACATAAAATGCTTTACTGTTCTTCAATTTAATTGTTCTTTCCGAATAATTTTAGATATGTTTGTATAGGAAGAAACTGGAATAATCTGAAGTCTGAAAAAGTGGAAGAGAGTAGATATCATGTTATCATTTAAAAACTAATAAACTGACAAATTATTTCAATGTACAGTCATTGACTTCATATAAATTCAATTTGTTAATTAAATGATGTTATTGAGCATAAATACTAGTGAATTTTTACTGCTAGCGATTAAAATTAGAATCCATCTTGTTCTTCTAAGGTGTTAATTTTGAGACTCTCTAGGAGGCATTTTTGAATAGTTTTCTACAAACTAGGCCCTGGGTACAGATGGTTTTACACAATTTTCCATATAGGCTTAGCTGTTTTGTTGTGCTATGACAAGTGAGTGTATGACAACTCTTGGTCACAAGAAAACTATGTCTACAGCTTTCTTGTGCTTCCATCAAGGTATAAGTAAAACAACACGGAGAAGGTGTTTGTCACTTTCTGGTGACAAGTGCCTGAGAGGTACAGTTTAAAGAAGGTCGGGTGTACTTTGACTCATAGGAAGAGCATCATGGTGGAAAGGTGGAATGGAGCAGAGCTACCTACTTCATAGCAACCAGCATGTGGAAAGAGGAAGAGGCAGGAAATAAGTCACTGCTTTCTAAGATATACCTTCAGAGATATACTTCCTTCAGCTAGGCTTTCTGCTCATTTCTCTACCTCCTGATAACCCTGATGTATTAATATATTATGGGTTCATCAATGCACTAACCCATATTACATCAGAGACCTCAGGATGCAATCATTTCCCAAGAGAATAACTGGGAGATGACGTCTGGTGTATGATCATGTGGAGAACATTTCACATTCAAACGATAACACGGTGAGGGCTCACTTATATTCCCTATGGAAAATCAACTTTATCACAAGCTGCCACCTAGCTTTCCTCTATTCTTCTATTCCTCTATTGCAAGGAAAGAAAAAAAAAATAACGCAGGAAATGTATATCCGGCATCCATCTCCATTGGAAACTAAGGAAAAGATGAAAGGGAGTTATGTCTAAATTTATGCATCATGGATCATGTAGAATAATGAACCATATGCCTTTATTTTTTATTTATTTATGTATGTTATTATTTATTTTGTAAGGCAGTAGAAACTCATTCTAGCTCTGACTCATTTGGAACTCACTGTGTAACACCAGACTGGTCTAGAACTCACTGTGATCCACCAACCTCAGCTTCCTGAGTGTTGAGACTAAGGGTGTGTGTCAACATGCCCTGTTGAGCTATGTTTCTTAAGCAAAGGTAAAATAGTAGCTAATGAAAATGAAGTGTGATTAAAACTCCAACTCAAGGAAGATTTCTATTTAATAGACTTTTTAACAACCCTAAAACTGTATGGGAGACATTGGTTCTATTGATTTTCATGTATTATTCCTAGGGTTTTCTTGGTCTCCACCACAAACCTTAGCCAATCTATTGCAGGCAAGTATAGGCAAATATAGAGTAAATGATAATTATATCTCACCTTTGTCCACACCATCCAATCTCTGGATTCATTGTAGTTCCAGAACAGGAAGTGTGATATGGGATATGTTTAATGAAAATAAAAGAATTCATAAATTTTATCTCTTAAAGTTGAGATAGAATCTTCCATAATTCATAATATTTAAACAACATTCTAGGTTTTCCTGAGGAGAAATAGTTTGACTATATGGATTCCATCTTTGTGTATGCATATATAAATATATACACTCTCTGACACTGAATATACATAATCTTGCTTAAAATATATATATATATATATATATATATATATATATATATATATATATATATATATATATATATATATATACACACACACACACACATTTCCATAGAGAGACAGTCCTGGGTACATATTCCAATGAAAAGGCACTCCCTTGATAATAGTATGGTGAATATTTCTTTCCTTTAGCAAAATTTTGATGAACTGACATTTGAGGTTCATAAAAACAAATTCCCCACAGAATGAATTTATTATTTGTATCTTTATTAATATTACACTCAGCTCTGAGAAGGAGGCTTCAGAAGATTTCTCTGCTCTTTGTTGTGTGTGAGCGTGTGATTTTGAGGGCAAACCTGCACACCTCCTTTAAGTTTCCTTCTGAGCTTGTGCAGTTAAAATAATTATAATAAAATCTATTAGTTGCTTGTTACTGCAGGCGGAAAGTACTGCATCCAAGTCTCCATCTGCAGCCATTGATTCTGAAGTGATGAGTGACAGCTCCCCACCGCCTAAGTAGGTTATAACAAGCTAGCTTCAGGCTGCAAGAGCCAGTAGAGTGCAGAGGAGAAACGACCGGCCTCGAAACTTGTCTTAAGCCTCAAGAAAGAAAGAAAGGGAGGGAGATCTCTGCCAGGAACCGCAAATCTGTTCTCACATTCAGCAGCAGGAGCTTTGTAATTGCCAGCTCGTTTTAATTCCCACTCAGACCTTGGGGGACAAGGCAGAGAACTCTCTATAACAGATAGTAATAAAACTATTATTCATCTAATCACCCACAAAACACATGTGTTTCTTTTGTAACAGTTCTGTTGCCCTCATCTCCATAAAACATTCACACACACACACACACACACACACACACGTGCGCGCACGTGCACACACACACACACGAAAACATAGGAGTAAAGACAATGTAAACCAAAACAGCCAGCTACTTTGCAGACATGCATAAAAGAATCCACCTTACATTCACACACAATTGCTTTGAATTCCTAGCAACCCTACACACAGCAGTTAAGACCAGTATGCAGCGATAAGAAAAGTCCATACAGTTTTTCATAGTTTTGAATTGAAATCACTGTGCCTGTTTCTACGATTGACTCAAATACATCAAGTGAAACTGCATTTTAAATTGGAAGTTAGCCCCATTTTTCTATTTGAGTTGGCATATGGCTACCTAGATCATCTATCAGCTATATATTACCACTGGTTTATAATCTTCTTTTCAAGTTTTTGTATGTGTGAGGGATGTGACATAAAACTCAAATTATCTAATATGTGTTTTTTGTGAAACACACATACCACTCACACCTCATAAAACTAATCTTCATAGGAAACACAATACATTGTTAATGCTCACAAATATTCAAGTATTCCAAGGAAACTTCATTGTTCCATACTCTGAGCTTGGCATGAAATTTTAACACAGAAAATCAAGAAAGTGAAGCACCGTGCAGGTCAACATGACTTAGTGCTGCTCTTTATTTATAACAAAAGTCAATTTTGAGGTTTTTTTTCCTCATTTTATAGAAAAATTTTCTTCAAATTACATTGACAAATAACTAACCAAGAAAACTAGCATTTAGTGCTAAATGACTTTTCATTTTAGTCTCAGTAAATACTCACTTTTTTTGTGGTTGTTTTTCAAGGTAGATTCTTACTCTAGTCCAAGCTGACCTGAAATTCACCATGTAGTCTCAGGCTGGCCTAAAACTCACAGTGATCTGATTCTCCTACCTCTGCCTCTGTGTGCTGAGGGCCTAGAGCAGCTGCAAATTTCAGACACATGTGCCAGTTTGTACATCTGGCATTATCTGCATTATGTATGTACCAGGGTAAAAGACTAGGGTTGTTAGGATTTGTAGGCAATTGTCTTAACCACTGAGCCATCTCTCGAGCACAGCACTCACTATTTTTAATAACATTATATTCAAAATACTATTGTTCACTACTGTTTCCTCAAGATAAAATACCATTTCTTATCACATAAATTCAACTGTGTACAACTGTAAGTATTCAATGATGGGACATTTTACTTACTTACTTACTTACTTACTTACTTACTTACTTATTTATTTAGATAAATAAATAGTTCAGACTGACCTATAACTCACTTTACAGCCCAGATTGGTCTCAAATTTACAAAAATCCTCCTTCCTCTACTTCCTTAGTGCTGTGCTCAAAGGTGTGTGTCACCACAGCCAGCATGATTGGACACTTTAATCAAGCACCAAAAAAAACCACGATTGTGGAAGATTTGAGGAGTGACAAGGATAATTCAAATAAATGCCAGAAACCATATTAGTAACCAATATTTGAGGCGTAAAGATGCTTTTTATACAGAATTGAAGTCTAACTTTTGAAAACTTATTATGTCATTATAACAGATGTACACATGCATATAAATTATGGATTGACTACAATGGTTCAGAGTTTCTAGAATTTCTGAAATAAATTTCTGAAATAAATTAATAATCTATGCCATTACCATGGGGCTATGACCATAGCCTGTTAAGCAAAATAAACGTTCCAGATACAAGGTTGTTTCTTTCTTCTCCCAGCTTCAAGGAAGTGCTTACTTGGATTTGGAACTTTGTCAAATGGACTTCTAAGAGCACAAGCTCCATCACTGATGTATCAATGTATTTTCTTACTTTTACCACAACCATTTTGATATACTGGCTATACACAGAAGTACATGTGCATTTACACACAGAGTGAGAAATTTTATTCAATATATTCCGTCCAGTGGGAGGTGGATTCATGAACCAGCTTCTGACTTCTCAGCACCTTATCTGGATGCATGGAAAAAGATTTTTTTTTTTTTGTCACCTCTGATATACCCACTAATGAACAACCACGGGAACTAAATAATAATTAAACCATAATAATTAACCCCAATAAAACACATATATGTGACTGGAGAGATTGCTTAGTGGTTAAGGCACCTTCCTATAAAGCCTAAGGACCCAGGTTTGATTCCCCAGTACCCATGTATGCCAGATATTCAAGGTAGCACATGAATTTGGAGTGACTAGAGGCCCCCAATGTGTTCACTCTCTTTCTATCTTCCTCTTTCTCATCCCACTCTCTCTCTAATACATATATATATATATATATATATATATATATATATATATATATATAAATTTTAAAAAAGCTCAGTGACTTCTGGTCAAGACAGCAACCCCCTTACCACACTTTAGCTCCCAGAGTAATATCAAACAATATTTGTGGGGCTCCAGGTCAAGTAGGTCTTAGTGTACTTCCAGTAGGCTGACATAGAGGAGCACAGTTGGAAATCTGCTGATTTCCATGTGTGAAGGTAGCCCACTATCACCTCAGGTCTTCTCAACCACTTGCCCCAGCCATTGCAATCCTGACTCCCAGACAAGGTTCTCATGTTGTCTGCTGAACTACATGCAGGCTTCACTGATTGCACCCACAGCTTACATTCCTCCTGATCTCCCCTGTCTGCTGCTATGTTAATATTTGATAAAATAGATTTTGATCCAAAATAAATCACAAAGGTCAAAGAAGGCCACTTCTTACTCATTGAGGGAAAGATCCACCATGAGGACATCACAATCAAAAATCTATATGTACCAAATACAGTTACACTACAGTTTATAAAATAAAACCTGCTTGGCAACAAAACAGAAATAAACACTAACATCCTCATAGTTGGGGACTTAAATACTCCATGATAATCAAAAGAGAGATGATCCAAACAGAAAATCAACAGGGAAATAATAGAGCTAACAATCTCATAGAACAACTAGACCTAAAGGACATCTGCAGAACTTTTCACCCTAACTCCACAGAATGCATCATCTTCTCAGCAGCCCATGGAACCTTATTAAAAATATATCATATATCCTGTCACAAAGCATGCCTCTGTAAATTCAGGAAAATTGATGTAAAATCCTGCATTATATCAGAGCACAACATTTTACAGCTAGATATTAACAATAAGAGAGACATCAGGAACTCCACTAGCTCCTGGAACAACACACTTTTAAACAATGACTAGGTAGTGGCAGAAATTAAAAAAGAAACTGTAACATTTCTAGAATTGAATGACTATAAGAATACATTTTAGCAAAAATTAAGGCAGCCCTAAGGGGAAAAATAATAACATTAAATGCCTTCATAACACTAAATGTCTTCATAACAAAGACAGAGAGATCTCAAATTAAAAACCTAACCCTAACCCTAAAGGTGTCAGAAAATCAAAAATAATCCAACCAGAATAGCTCCAGTTGGAAAGAAATAATAAAATTCAGAGCAGGAATTAACAAATTGGAAACTCAGAAAACAATTGCGAAAATTGATGAAAAAAAGAACTTATTCTTGCCAGGCAAGGTAGCACATGCCTTTAATCCCAGCATGTGGGAGGCATGAGTTCCAGGTCACCCCGAGACTACATAGTGAATTTCAGGTCAGCCTGAGCTAGAGTAAAACCTTAACTTCAAAAATATATAAAAAAAGAACTTGTTCTTTATAAAAATAAATACTACTACCCTGGCTAATTCTATCAAAATAAAAAAAAAAATGAAGTTTCAAATTAACAAAATCAGAAGTGAAAAGGGAGAAATCACAGCAGACATTAATGAAATTGGAAGAATTCTGAGGGCATACTTCCCAAACTTCTATTGCACCAAATTGGATAAGTTGAAGAAATGAATGAATTCCTAGACATATACCACCCACCAAAACTAATTCAGTGATTATTCTCCTAAATAAGCCTATCACATCCATTGAAATTGAAAATGTAATGAAAAACCTCCTTAAAAAGAAGAGTCCAGGGCTGGATGACATTTCAGCCAAATTCTATCAAGCCTTTATTGAAGACCTGTAACCAATTTATCTCAAACTGTTTCACACAATTCACAAATTGGAATCTTCCCCAACTCCTTTTATGAAGCTAGCAACACCCTAATATCAAAACCAGAGAGAGATGCATGAAGAAATTTGTAGAACTATGTCCCTGATGAATTTAGATGCTAAAACACTGAATAAAATCCTCCAAAACTGAATTCAACAGCACATCAAAAACATTCTCCACCTTGGTCAAGTAAGCTTCATCCCAGTGATGCAAGTATGGTTCAACATACAGAAATTTGTCAAAGTAACACATAAATAAACTTATTCCCAAGAACTACATGATCATTTCATGAAGAGAATGGCTTTGATACAATACAGCATCACTTCATGACAAAAATTGGGAGAGAATATGCATACTGCTGTTAATACTTAATGGGGAAAGACTCAAGTATTTCCCATTGAGATTGGGAACAAGATAGGGGTTCCCACTCAGCATTAGTGTTAAAGCATAGTACTAGAAGTAATAGCCCAAGCAATAAGACAGGAGAAAGAAATAAAAGGGATTAAAATTGGAAAGGAAGAAGTCAAATTTGCCTTATTTGCAGATCACATGATCCCATATATAAGTGACCCAAAAGTCTACATATCAAAATTTCTAAAGGTGATTAATTCCTTCAGCAAAGTGACAGGATACAAAATCAACACACAACAGTCAGTAGCCTTTCTATATGCAAGGGACAAATATACAAAGAAAGAGATCAGTAAGGCTGTCCCATTTTCAGTAGTAACACAAAAAGTAAGTGATTTGGAATAACAATAAGCTAGGATGTGAAAGACCTATATAATGAAAATATAAAAGTACTCAAGAAAGAAACTGAGAAGGACTTGAGCAGATTTCCTATGCTCCTGGATAGGTAGAATTAATATTATGAAAATGGCAATTCTACCAAAGTCAATAGACATATTTAAAACAATCCCAACAAAAAGCCCAGAATCATTCTTTACAGATACAGAAAAATGATCTCAAATTCTCATGGAAGAGCAGCAGGCCTCAGATATCCAAAAATATCCTCAGCAGAAGAAACACTTCTGGAGGTATCACCACACATTATCTAAAGTTACATTACAAATTCATAGTAACAAAAACAGCATGATGCTGGCATAAAAATAGAAATATAGTCCAACATAACTGAAGATCTGAAACTTAGGTCAACTGACTACAACTACTTGATCTTTGACAAAGGTACACATAATATCTATGTGAAAAAGACAGCATCTTCAACAAATGGTACTGGACAAATTGGATAAACATGTATAGAATAATAAAACCAGACTCAGTCATCTCACCATACACAAAAATCCAAATAGATTAAAGACCTCAATATAAGATCTGGAACTTTTCTACTACTGGGAGAAAAAAATAGGAGGAACTCCCCATGATATAGGAGTATGGAAAGACTTCCTAAACAAAGTCCCAGTAGCCCAGGAAATCAAGCAATAATTTAACCAATGGGAAATCATGAAGCTAAAATGATTTTGCATAGATAAATATGCCATAATCTGAGCCAAAACATTACCTACAGGATGGAGAAAAAAATCTTTGCCTGGTATACCACTGGCAGTGGCCTAATACCTATAATCTACAGAGAACTCAAATACCTAAACAAAACAAAACAAAACAAAAAAAATCAGGCAACCCACTCCAAAAATGGGGCTGAGAACTGAATAGGGAGTTCTCAGGAAGAAAGACAAATGGCTAACACATTCTGAAGAAAATGCTCAACATTCTTACCCATCTGGGAAATGCAAATAAAAACATCTATGAGTTTCCACATCACTCTTGTAAGGATGGTAATCATTAAAAAGAAATGATAACAAATGTTGGCAAGGATGTGGGGAAAGAGGAACCCTCATTCACTGTTGGTAGGAATATAAACTTCTACAACCACTATGGTATTTGAAATGGAGATTCCTAAAAATGATGAATATAAAATTCAATTTTTTCCTTACTGGGCATTTACCCTAAATACACCATGTTTCACTACAGAAATATTTGTTCAACATGTTTATAGCTGCTCAATTCATAATAGCTAAGAACTGGAGTCAACCCAGGTGTCCAGGATTGAATGAATGAGTTCTAAAGTTGTGGTAAATTTATGCAACATAGTTCTACTTAGCAGTAAGAAAAAAAAAAATGATGCAATGAAATTTGTAGGAAAATGGATGGACTTGTATCAGATCACACTCAGTGAACACACACAAACACAGAAAGTCAAGTGTTGCATGTTTTCACTCATCCAAAGTTCTTTCTGCATTCAGGTCTTTCAGCTCCTATCAGAATGGACCACCAAGCTTTGCTTACAGCATTGCAAGAAGTCTCTCAGACTATGATTTCTAATCCTCCATATTACTCCTGCCAGTCTGTCCAGAAAGACCCCAGGCCTCACAGTCAGGTTTCTCACAATAGTGATTCCACTCCTCAGGTTCTCTGGAGGAATATCACAAAGCAAATATATTTGTATGGTGAAGGTGATTTATTGGATTAGTTTACAGGATAGGAGTTGGGCAATCTAAGGAAAACTGTCTGCTGACTTGACTGTGGACGAAGGCACTACATGCTCCGTCCGTAGGCTAGATGCCTCAGCAGTGTCATTCTGGTGGTGAAGGCCAGGAGGACTCGTGGAGAGCTGCTGGTTCTCAATCCTTGGAGGGCTGAAGAAACACATCCCACTGTCTACAAAGGATAACAGTCAGAACAGGAGAGATGCATGAGTGAATAGCGAGGGCAGCCTGGTGAAATGCATTTGCCACTGGGAAGCATGAACAGCAATCTAAAAGAGGAACTAAGTTCTCTTTGAGCTGCTTTGCATGTATTCTACCACCAGAAGTGCTGCCCACCTGGAAGAAGGATTTCCTGCTTCAGTTAACTCTTCTGGGAAACACCCTCACAGACCCTCTCAAGAGGCAAGCCTCTTGATCCTTAATGTGAAGTAGTTGATAATAGAATTTCATCATCTCAAAGGGACTCTTCCTGGGGTGTTGTTTGTGCATATTCCCTAAAGCTGTATTTAAATAAGCAATATTTATATTTACTTTTATTAGACATATATTTACCTAGGATTGATTTAGTTATGAAGAAAACTAGTAGATACTATAGATTTTCAAAGCCATAAGCCACCTCCTTAGCCACTGCTGTCTGCTGTGTATCCAGATCTGTCTATAAAATTCATGCACTCACCTATCATACAAATATCTAGGATAAAAGCTCCTCTTCACTGGGGCAAGCTGACTCCACTAGCTCCTCTCAGAGGTTCTCAGGCTTCTGAGAGCACCTGTGCCCTTCAGCCTTCCCTGCATGCATTAAAGCTCCTAAGCATTTTGGGTAGTGACTACAGTACAAATGCACCCTTGTGATGTGATCTGTTGGGAGAAGGGGTCAGTGTACTGAGAGGAAGTCACTTGTTAGCAAAGTGATCTCGCCCACTGTTATGCCATAATACTTGAAACTTCCCCAGCTGGGACCAGGTTCTTAGGGGTGGCACATTCTGTTCACACATCCCCTTTGCTTGGTTGGAGAAGCTTTGATTATAACCTCTCCCATGGGAGTGCATATGCTATCACTGTATTGCACATTTTACTAAGATTAACAAAGTCCTCAAATGTAACTTATGTCACAAAATAAAGACATTAGTACTTTGATGACTTAGTAAGAGGGGAAAAATCAAATCAGAGACAGTCCCATCCTGCTTTGGTACTACTAGATCTTAGGCAAGATTATGAAGCAGAAATGATCTGGTGGTAGAGATCCTAAAAGTCAGTTTTAATAACAAGTGATAGGGAAACTCTCATAGGAAAAATTAACTGTACAAAGAGGTGCTCTAGCTAGATATAGCAGAGAAAAAATGGCACCCATCTACCTTTGCCTATTAACATAATGAAAAATCATTCATCCTCATTGTTTTTCTATTGCCTGAGATTGTTAACACAAACATGGGGAGGAACAGAGAGAAGAAAATTAATGTTAATAATGAGCAGTGAAAGAAGTTGGAAAAGTAAGGTCATGAAAAGTCATATGCGACCTCTCTCCTGTTTATCATCAGTAATTAGTTACTCATGCATTCCAGAGTCTCAGATGAAAGTGGCACTATGTATACACCATATGATGATAGCATTAGCTTCTTTTAGGTGTTCAAGTTTCCTGTTCAGCTTTTAGCTGCACCTATAGTAAGTAAGAAAGATCAGAGGCCACATATTGAGAAGTTTGAGATCTTCAAAGGGGCTTCTAACAATTGGTCAACTCAAATCAGCAATAGAGAAAAGACAGGACACACAAGTTGACATCTAAATCTCACACAATGCACAGATGGCTGAGCTTAATGATATCTTTCCATTTAACATTAACATTCACTTGTTCTCTTATCTTCACTACCTATAGATTCTTTTAGGTACTTTGATGCTATGATGAAGGAATCAGTGCAAAAAACCATCAAATATCAACTGATATAGTGTTACTCATTTGAGAAATGCTAATATATGATACAAATGACTTTCTGAAAAACATAACCCAAAAACATTCTATTTGAAAATTCCTCAAAGGAATGTATTTTAAATGGGAAAGTGTGGGGGTGGGGAGGGAGGGAGTTACCATGGGATATATTTTATAATCATGGAAAATATTAATATATTTTTTTAAAAAAAGAAAATTCCTCAAAGCCATCAAAGGAAGTATGTTCCCTTTAAATCTTATTATATTACATTTATTTTTGTCCAAATAAGTTCTTCCATCTGGTATGTTCCAAGCTGTGATTGTACCTATGTTGAGTGCTATAAGAACATGGGACTCAGTTTTCTGGAATTTCCTAGCCTTTAGGGAACTCTAATTTAACAAATGGCCAGACAGTAATCAAAAGCAGTGCCCAACACTGTGTGTGAAAACAACAGGTGAAACTGGTCTTGGTGGTGCACACCTATAACCCTAGCATTCTGGAGGCAAAGTCAAGAAGATCACAAGTTTGAGGCCATCCTGGGCTACATAGCAATTTTCAGATCAGCTCAGGCTACATAGTGAGATCTTGTGTCAAACAAACAACCAAATAAAAACAGCAACAACAACAAACTGAAGTGGAAAGGTTATAATGGCAGAGAATAATGCGAGTAATATGGAGAGACTATGCATCACAATGGAAGGCTTTGTAGAGGTTAATCAGGACAGCATGACAAAAACGTGTATAAATCTGGAGCATGAATAATAAGGAGCCACAAGCCAGGCATGGTGGTATACATGTGATCTCAACATTGTAAAGTTTAAGAAAGGAAGACCAAAATTTCAAGGCCAGCTTGGCCTATATAAAGACAGCCTACCTAGCAAGAGAGAGAAAGAGAATAAAAGAATGAAAGGAAGGAAGGAAGAGAAAAGAAAGCAAGAAAAAAGGGGAAAAGGGAAGGAAGAAAGGGAGAGAGGGAGGAAAGAAGGAAGGAGAAATAAAACTAAGAAAGAGACTAAGAGTGAAAGAAAGAAAGAAGGAAGGAAGGAGGGAGGGAGTGATGGAGAGAGGGAGGGAGTGATGGAGAGAGGGAGGGAGTGATGGAGAGAGGGAGGGAGGGAGTGAGGGAGGGAGGGAGGGAGGGAGGGAGGGAGGGAAAGAAGGAAGGAAGCAAGCAAGGAAAAGGTGAGGTGGCGTGACAGAATGAGAGTACATTATCAGCATAAGTAAAGTGGATTAGACATTGGGGTATGTAACAGCATTCCACAGGTACCCGAGAGCCAAGCTGTACATAACATTGAGTGATGCAAGCACAACAGCGGGGTAAGACATGGAAAGAAGTTCATAAGTTAAGAATTTGGAGACCACGTGTCAGTTGCTTTTTAGAACTGGACAGCTAAAAATGGAGAGTCCAATAGTCACATCTTCTCAAAGGTGATGGAGAGCATGTAGATGCCTTTCCAAAGGTGGGCAATATTTCTTATTTTAAACATCACATGTGTCACAATCAGCTATTGATGACAGTAGCATTTTCATTTACATTTTTAGGATCTTAACAATAATTTCCAAATCCTGCAGTGTTAACAACAGATAAACATTAGAGAGATACAGATATTAGAATAAAAATGCCTCTAAACACAATGCCTACCTGTGTCGGAGGAAGAATATATTTCTCCTTATTACTTTGCATCTGAGAAATGCTCAGCATTTCTGGAAGACTGTTATCAAAGGCTTCATTTATGCAGCAAGTTGAATTAGAGACATAACAGAAGCAAAAACAGCATAGTAAAAAGAATGTGATATAAGAATTTTTAAGCTGTCTCTCAAAAATGAAAAAAGAATTCTTTAATGGGCAAGTGAATTCTATTTCTCATAATGAATTCAATCTAAAAATCTACCTTTGTAGCTGGACACAATGACATGCATGCAAACATGAAAGTGGAAATTGCTTGAATCAGTATATGCACACTAGCCTGAATCACACAGAAAAAACTTTTAAGGAAGGAAAGAAGGAAGGGAGGGAGGGTGGAAGGAAAGGAGGGGTAGAGCGAGGAATAAAGGAAAGAAGGAAAGAAAATTTGACATTATTAGGTAATGGAAGTGCACAATACAAAGGTGCTAAATTAACTAAGAAAAAGAGACAGATTCCAAACATTAAGTCATAATATGTATAATTTGAAACATGCAAAATTGCTTGCAAAGAATAGAATTTATAAATTCTATTTTTATTGGATGGTTATAGAGCATGAATGTTTAACTCCTAGATAATAATGCTGGACTCTCATTATTTTTTTTTTTATTTATTTTTCCTTTCTGTTCCCATGTTGTTTTGTTCTAATAGCATTAATGAACTTGAAATTGGACATTTTGATTGAAAACTAACCTCCTGCCTTGAAAATAAATGTGTCTGCCTTGCCTTGGTACTTATTTTCAAAATCCATGGGAGGTCATTATCTGGTCAGAGTGTTCGCTTCTGGCCATGTTGCACAAGCTATTTTGATCTTGAGTTTTAAGGGAAATTATTTATCAGAAAGTCTGTGTTAGCGAAGTCTCAGCAGACCTCTGATGAAGGATCAACTCCAGTGTGCTTAAGAATCAAAAATTAAGCTTTACATAAAGACCATACTTTACAACTGTCTTCTGAATTGAATTAAATAAAGACTATGACCCTAATACACCTCATTCCATATGATTAAGCCCACTGGCATGACATGGCATATGAAAATTTCTGATTAAATATTTCTACCATTTATCATTGTGTGTGAATTCTTTTGTTTGCATATTTTCTCTCTTCTATTATGCACACTGATTAAGTTTGGTCATTTCATGTATTTATGCTTTTAATTTGCCATTGAATATTGGAGAATGAAAGATGCTATATGTACCTTTCATATTTACAGGATAACAATTTTCTTGTGTGAATAAAAAAGGAAATGCTGGGTTTTCCTCATACGTATGCATGACCTTACAGGAAGAGTGCTCCCTGGTCCCCAATTGTGATGGATAGCTCATTAATAGATACAAATAATGGGATATCCTTCTGGCAACAGTTTCTGGTATAGTTTTGATAGTTTCAAATGTGTTTTTGTTGGTATTTTGGGGTTCAAAATGGTATCTTTCTGCCTGCTGCTTTTATTTTTCTCTTCTCTGAAGTGCCTGTGTTTTCTTTGTTCAGAGTAATATTGAATTATTTTGTAGTTTAAACACTGGTACTCATATATTACATGGCTTAGAACCATCCTTAGCAATCCTTTATGGTCATTTTATGATAAATAAATTTTGCTCACTTTAAAAATATCAATTTTAACATTTATGTTCTGTGGTAAATATATCTAGTTATATAAATATATAAATTCTTTATACTATGAAGTTATAAATGTATCCTTTTGTAATATCTTTCAGAAATATGTCATTTCAAAATATAGATTTTGTGTGAGTATGTTTACGTGTATGTGTGTACCACTGTACCTGATTAGAGGTAAAAGAAAAACCTTGGATTATTTAACCTTTGCTTCCAGCCTTTGAGACAGGTCCTCTTTTGTTGTTTGCTGCTAGGAAGCCCAGAGAAACTGGCCAGTGAGCTCCAAGATTCTCTTGCCTCTGCCTCCCAATATCACAGTATGTTGGGATTAGAAATCCCATGTACCATGTTGTGTATGGCTTTATGTAGGAGCTGGAGATGTAAACTCTGGTCAGCAGGCTTGGAAAGCAAGCACTTTTTTAACGCAGAGCTATCTCCTCAGCCCAAAGCCTGACAGTTTCAGGGCATTCATAGGAGTTCAATGTGTCTGGAGAATTGTATAGTGTGAGTTAATGATGATTTATTTTTTTTTCAAAACAATAAAGTGATATGCATCCCTCATTTTTGAGTTAAACCTTTTTTATGCAGGTTATGTGCAATATTATATCTCATAAGTCAAGTTTCCCTCTTCATTTGCTCTTGATGGTCTGTTTGTCCTGTCTCACAGATATGTTCACTTCTCTGTTATTTATTTATACCAGCACAAGGAACTGCCTATAACTACTACATTATACTCTTTTTTGATCCCCTTTGGATACTTGTTGATTAACTGTGGGACTCTGCTCATCTACTCCCGTTAGAGATAGATGACATCCAGTAAACCTCTTTTGCTATTTTGATTGAAATTCTAAACTAAAATTGAGAGTCAATTCTTTGATATCATATTTCTCTGGACTGTGATAGATTTTTAAAAATAAATTTTCATCATATTTAAAAGTTATAGCATATGTTTATATTTTGTCTACATTTTAATTACTCTTATAAATTGTGCTAGTATGTTAAAATATTTTATTTATTTGAAAGAGAGGAAGAGAGGCACAGAGAGAAAGAGAGAGAGAAGGAAAGAATGGGCACATTAATGACTCTAGCCACTACAAACTGCAGATGCATGCACTACCTTGTGCATGTGGCTTACATGGGTACAGGGAATTGAAACTTAGGCTTCAGAATCCAGTTCCTTAACTGCTAAACCATCTCTTCAGTCCCTTAAGATTATTTTTCCTGTGTATTAAAATATGGCTAAATTATGTAATTGATCCTTATACAGGTACATTGTTACATTATCTTATTAATTCTATTTTTCACAATAGATCATTTGTAGTATTTTATGTATATAATAATATTATTCTGGATTAATGACATAGATTTTTCCTTTGTACATTCTTTTTTGTGTGTTAATGTTTATATATAATTATTTTATCTATTTTTTCTGTCCATAGATGGCAATTACAATACAGTTTGAATACATACAAATATTGATAAATTCTTTACACCTTATTCCTTTTAACATTTCATGTACAATTAATTTATAACATGTTTGAATAATGCCAATTGATGAAGCCCTTAGAGTCTCAGCTGTTTCATTCTGCATTATTTTTGGTCTGGCTCATACTGCTGGTGATTTTCTTACTTACATGTTCAGTGATTTTAGGACAGGAACTTAGAAATTGCTTCTGCTCAAAAGTAGTTATCACACAGCTGGGCCCTCACGTAACTAAAGGTAGGAAGAAGCCTGGCATCTCTACCCTCATTTTGCATTGGTCTCCTTTACTTGAATTTACCACTTCCTCTGCAGTAGGCATGCCAACCACTGTAAAAGTATCTGTCTAGAAATGGGTGATACCTTGTGTGCCTCGTTCCCTGTCTAGATTGCAGACTCAAAGGCATCTTACTGTCAGCTTTTTTAAATGTCCTGTTCTAATCTCCCTAAAGGTCTCTTGTCATTTTCTTAAGCTTGCTGACACCCTGGATTGCAGAAACAGCAGCAAAGCCTCCCAGGAAAAATCAGGCTCAGACGAGGGCAATTCTCCAAAACGTGGTGGCTACACCCTGAGAACCACTGTGTCCTTCAAAAATTAAGCATGTCTCTCAGCCAGCTTATGAACCAAACTGACACACTGATCGACTAGACTACACTTTGCCCAAGACTGTGTAATTATCCTTGCATCCTTTGCCCCAGTTCTTTCTCTACTTAAAACTAAATCCCCTGCCATTACCCAGAAGATAATCTCTGAGTTTTTCATCCCCTTTGTCTACTTATTCTTCTTCCTAATGTGTTTATTAAATCAATTATCTCTGCTTTTTGTCATATTGTGTCAGATGGCCACACTACCCAGGTGCTGCTGGCATAGTTAGGGTTTTTTCCCTAAACCTTAAGTTACAACACGAAGTCGGGAGTTATGTTTTATTGAAATTATTCTGGTCACTTTTATCCAGAGCAGTTTTGCTCTTGGTTCTGTTGAGAACCGGTGACTGACATTTGCTAGACATTGTTGTTATTCTCATTGATTATAACAACATGATACTTTTTTTTTCTTATCCAGTATTTCAAATACCATAGAAAATATATTTTTTTTTCTTTAGATCCCAGCAGTGGTGCCATTACCAAATAATTATGTCAACAATATCCTCTTGATTAAAGTCACTATCATTTATTTACATTATTATTATTATTATTATTATTATTTGGTTTTTCAAAGTAGGGTTTCATTCTAGCTCAGGCTCACCTAGAATTCACTATGTAGTCTCAGGGTGTCCTTGAACTCATAGAGATCCTCTTACCTCTGCCTCCCAAGTGCTGGGATTGAAGACATGCACCACCATGCCTGGCCTATTTACACATTTTTTAAATGTATTTATTTTTTCTAGGAGATTTGTTTTGCTTTCTGGTGAGCTCAGTGATGCTTTCAGAGTTATGCTGGCAGAACTTTTTTTTTTTTTTTTTTTTTTTAGTCTTCCCTTCCTAAATTATTTTTCTTCTATATTTCTGTCATACTAATACATGGATTTATTGCTGTATCTAAAATATGTAAGGTTTTCTACACCATCATTCCCTAAATAATAGTCTTAATCAGCTATCTTTTGGAAGATGCTCAGTCCTTCTGTGTGTATAATTAGTGATCAGCACAGGTTCATTCCTCTGTATCCTTTAAATTACATCCAAGGCAACAGTGAATTCTGTGTCATAGGGGAAACTTTACTTACATAAAAGAATAATTTATTATTTTTATGATTACTTTTATCTCTCTCTCTCTCTCTCTCTCTCTCTCTCTCTCTCTGTGTGTGTGTGTGTGTGTGTATGTGTGTGTGTGTGTGTGTGTGTATGTATCATGTGGAGGCCAGAGGATAATCTTTACTATTGTTTTCAGGTATCAGGTACTGTTCACTCTTTTTTTCTTTTTCTTTCATCTTTCCTTTGTTTTTATTTTTTTTCGTTTTGATCTTGTTTCTTTTGTTTTTAAGACAGGGTCTCTGTCTTGGAACTTGCTAAATTGGCTAGAATGGCTGTTAAGTAAGCCACAAATCTCTTTGCTTTTCCAGCACTAGGATTATAGGTGTATGCCATATGACCAATATTTTATGTGGGTTCTGGGGATTTAATTCAGATCCTTATGCCAGGTAATCTCTTTACTGACTAAACTACACTTACAGCCAAAATTTCCAAGTTTTAAGTGTCAGGTAAGGCTTAAGGATTACTTAGGTGCACACATTTTTCAACACTTTAGGAGATTCTAATCAAAGTGTGCCTAAATACCATGGTATACCTGTCTGACATGTGAAACTCCTCTTGCTGTCTCTGTGCATGGGTTCTAGCCTCCTCTCCCATGTTATCCTCAACTCAGCACCATAGCTCTGGCTGGCCTCAACCTTGATGTACATCATGCATGGCTTTGAACTTTCCTGATCCTCCTCCCTCTGCCTCCTGAGTGTCATTCTATATTTTTGTGGCTAGCTCTAGCTCTACATTTGTGAGACCTGAGCTCAAATCTAGTACTTCTAAGACATTTTATTTAACTTTTTTCCAGAAACTGATGTATGTCCTTTGGCACTATATTGTTACACTCTTTATCTGTGTTTGTTAATTCAGTTCATCACCAGGCCAATTATTTACAGCTGAAGCAGACTCCTTCACATTCAATGTCTGCACCCAGGGCTTCGCACATGGCAGGATCTATAGTAGACACTCACTAAATACATTCTGATTGGCAATGCTACACATGGCTGTGTTTGTTTTGTTAAAGGCCAGAGACGTTAAACATATTCTTTAGAAACTACGGTAGTCAGTGAAAGAGACTCCAGTGTAGAAGCTGGCCAGTTCTAAAAGAAGCACGGCTGGGTGAGGATTTACAATTAGCCATCAAAAGGAGAAAGAATAAAGACTGACAAATACTTAGGAGAGAAATCAGGACAGGGAGGTCTGGCTAAACTGACTTGAGTTCTTGCTGAAGGCAGACCATGGTGAGCAGATTTCAAGAGTGGAGGATTTTAGTTAAACAGACTCAGCTGAATGCTTGTTTACATTAGCTTCTGCAGGCTGAAGACAGGGTGGAAATAAAGAGGTCTTATCGAAATGAGGTTCTTTGGAGCCACTTTAAAGTCTGGCCAAAGAGGGTCTCTGTCATCTCTATGGCTTTTTTTTTTAATCTTTCTTTGTCATGCACCATCATATTTTAATAAGAATGTGAGATAGTTTGGAGTTGAAGCTGTAACATGGAAAATAAACAGTTTTCTGGTTTGCATGTGTGTGCTTCAAATACACTTGTGGGAGGACAGTGCCCAGGGGCTAATTTAATGTGTCAAAGGTGAATATTAGCTCTTTAATTAAAACCCCAGCAGACATTGAGGGTAGTCAGGCACTGTCTTTCATCTTGCAGCTACTGCTGCACTACTGTACAGAGCAGGCTCCTTTGTGCAGAAGGATGAGCATGACTTCAAAGGATGAGGATTCAGTAGGACTTCAAAGGTGGTGTGACAGATGGTACATGAGGAAGCATGGCCCAGTGCCTATTCTCACATTAAAAGGTGGTTTTTTAAACATGAACTCTGTTGACATTTACACATGGTAATGAATATGGCATTTCATCTGCCGGTGCTTCTATGTTCTGGTCCCACGTTAGCTAGCCACTGAACACCGGAGAAGGCTGGGAGCCATCTTGAATAAATGGCAGGGCTGATGAAATGTCATTCAGCAACGTTTCAACAAATATCAGGCTTTATTTCTGATAGTGTTTTCTTAGGAAAAAAAAATAATGATTCCAGGGTCATAAGAAACACTGCTATTAAACTGACTCACCTCAGTGTGTCTTTTTTAAGTATGCAACATGATAGTAATTGTTATAGGAAATTACAAAGAAAGGTATCCCATACTTTTCATCAAAGGAAATATATGTGAGGTTTCAATATGTGCATGTGAAGCAAATTATTAAATGCACAAGGTGCCCAAATCTCCACCAAGAAGAGAGACATACAGAACATAGTTCTCAGAGATGGCAAGACAGAGCAGCATCTGGGAACACCCAGGTGGCACTCCTGGGTTAAGCTTGGTCCTAGGCAGGAAGGGTAATGCAGGGGAAAAAGAAACAGGGCCAGAACAGACAAGAAGAAAAAGACAGTCATGATGATACCACAGCTTTGTGCAATTCACACAGAGAAAAATTTTAGAATTGTTGTTTTTGTTCCTTGTGGCATCTAAGCAAAACAAAAAACAAAAAAAAAAAGTGAAAAATGTCCTTTAATTGTACTTTAAAATTTTACAAATTTAAAACTTGGAAATAACCCTTCCAGTTGTATAGTTTTAGTATTACTATTCAGAATATGTCTAATGAGAATGTTAGAACAAATTGTAGTTGCAAGATCCCTGTTTGTGGTGATATCTCTCCCTACATTTCTTTGTACATAAAAATACACCAATAGAAACTAACAAATTCTTCACTTTTTTAACCATGAAATGAAAAGATCATTCATGTCACAGAGCTTATGTATATGGGCTATTTAAACTATTTTCCATTGGTGTAAAAAATATCATTCTTAATTCATTTGGCATTTCATTATTTTGATTCATCTAAATAAATGAATTCTGAAAGGTTACCGTGTAGATACCTATCAAGTATCTTATCTGGAAAAAGAAAAAATGACGACTACATTGCACAGTCTAATCTAAATGTGTCATTAGGCAGAGAACAAGTTGTTAACGTCACACTTGAAGGTGACCTTGTCAGGAAGAAATGTAGGCAGCTCAGCGCAACTCTCGGCTTGAACTATCTTCCAGACATCACCCTCATCTTTCTCCCATTGTAGAAATTCATCACTGTTCAGAGCTTGTGATGCAAATATACCAAGCACACGCAAGTGTTCACAGAAATCTGATCATACTAGGGGCGGAGAGGTGACACTGTCTTCAGAGGAGTTTTTTGCTAATGGTAAAAAATAAGCTCCTGTAGGTCTGAAAAGCTTACATGTGGTGGCCTCTTCTTATTAACAATGAATAAATTCAAAACTCATGGAGGACGCAGGAAATTTCAGGTGACACCAAATCATTCATAGACTAGGCTTCTCCCATACATACACACTGTCACAGGATAATGTTTGATTTAATTTTTTATTTAGAAATATGAGAGTAACAAAGAAATACAGAAATACGGACTGGAGAGATATCTCAGCAGTTAAGGCCTGCAAAGACAAAGAACCCAGGATCCATTCCCCATGTCCCACGTAAACCAGATGCACAACGTGGCACATGTGTTTACTTGCAGTGGCAAGAGGGCCTAGCATACCCATTCTCTTTCTCTATCTGTCTCTTTCTCTCCCCTCTTTTCTCTCTATCAAATAAATAAATATTTTTAAAGTGTTAAAAAAAGAACTACAGAAATATTGTGTACATGGTATAACATGCCTGCAATCCCAGCTCTGCAGATATGGAGGGCAGAGGATTAGGAATTTGAGGCTACTATTGCCTACATAGATAGCTCCAAAACAGGCTGCACTATGAGACACTGTCTAAAAATAAATAGGAATAAATAAACAACTAATAAATAAATGTTTAAATTATGAGAATGTGGATCACTCTTTTTCTCTCAATACTTTACTATACTGTACTTAGCCTGCTCATGGTAATATGAGAAGAAACAATTCCCATATGTGGTGATGAACAGCATTTGAATGACCATGGACTTATGCTGTAACAAGGCCACTTTGTAAGGGTTAATTAAATATATGATGAACATTTGGTAATCTATCAGATATGCGACACAACTAGCAAGGAGCATATGATTATAGATAGGCATGATGGACAAAAGGAAGATTTATGTATTAAGTGGGCTAGAGTGGAGTGAGGCATATTGCAACTGATGAGTTATTCATTTCTTGGATTTTTAACAGTTTTGAAACATAGAAGAATGTAGTCGCTGAAACCATAGATTTAAAAATACCACAAATTAGAAGACACTACTATGTATTAAAAGATTATATATGGGGTAGAGATATGGCTTAGTAGTTAAGGTCTTGCCTGCAAAGCCAAAGGACCCAGGTTTGATTCCCCAGGACCCCCATAAGCCAGATGCACAAGGTGATGCATATTTCTGGAATTTGTTTGCAGCTGCTGGAGTCCCTGGCATGCCCATTTGTATTTTTTTTTCTCTCTCTCTCCCTCTCTCTGTCAAATAAATAAATAAATAAAATAAAATAAATTTTAAAAAGATTATAAATGAAAACCTAAAATTTACATATAATGTTAGCCTGGTGAGACAGGAAGTGTTTCTTGCCAAAATAAATAAATAAATCATTGTCACAATGTAGCTGAACAAACAATATAAACAGAAATGGGCCCGCTCTTCATGATTGGCATTCAAGTAATTGGGCAAAGCCTGTTTCTTTAGGTCATAAAGAATGCTAAATTTGAACAACTATCTAAAAAATCTAAAGACAAAGTTGTTCGTAAATAGAACTGGTAATTGGCTTTTAATGTTAGGTTTGAGTGTGCAGTTCTGAAAGTGAAGCCAAGGATTTTAAACATGCCAGGCAAGGGCTATCACATGGAGCTGGATGTGCAGTCCTTATGTTCCTATATTTTGGATGACAGCATATATCTGAGTATATTTATAAAATTAGCCACTGACCACTATGCCATGTCCTTGATGCCTACAATGTACTCAAGAACAACTACTAGATAGTCTGAAAAGTGACTTTGGGTATCTTTCCCTTTAGAATTACATGAAATATTCAAATCTTCTGTAGTGTCATTTTTTTATTTAAAATTGCGTGGTCAAATTCAATCTCCTTTATTATTTTACTCATTTCTAAGAAATATTTTATTGGATAATAATCATTGACATAATTACTAAACAAATATGTATAAAACTTTTTTATGAACTTTATTACCTAGTGAAGAAGACACTTAACAATCATGCAAATAAATGTTTCAATCTACTACTGGAGGGACTAGGAAAGTGTTGATTAAGCAGTTTTAATTCTTTTGTACTAACATTTAGACAAACTGTTCTCCCTCATCCCTTATAGTTAGGGGGTTAATGTAATGTAACTGAAAGCAATGAATACAATTAAATTCCATGTTTGTCCTGTTAGAAACACCATTTGTATATCTGTGAATTTGAACAGCCCTTCATATACACTATCTTGATACAGATGGCAGTAATGATTTTGGTTTCCCATGTGTCTTGGCAGTAGGGTTACAATGTAGGATAACCCTAGGTCATTGACATGGAATACAAAAATACCATCTTCCAAAAGAAACATCTATTTTGAGCATCAAAGTCATGAGAGATGGTTCTATTATGTGTTCAGAAGTTAGTTTAATACACTATTTCGTAACTCCTGGAAAATATTGAAGTTGAGACTTTCAAATGAGCGGTTGCTATGAAAAAAAAAAAAGAATAAAAAAAAAGTGTTGTTTGAAAATCCCTGAGTTTAATCTTAGCCCACCCTACACCCCAAAATGTGGCATTTGTTTAGTTGTTAAGCCACTGAACAAGAGTGATGTGAGAGTGAGAGAGAGAGAGAGGGAGAAGAGACCCATTTTCTGTAATGAGACAGTGGAACTGCCTTTACAGATCATGGAAGGAAGGCAGTGTGTATTCTGAACTCCTGTCACTAGTGCACAGACTCAAAAATAGCCACACCATTATGACAGTGTGATATTACTGACCAACTTTTCAAAGAAGTGATAAAAGTGAAGAGTTCAAGCCAAAACTTCAGATGTTTAAACAAAATTAGGAGTGTCAAAATGTTCACCAGAACTCAAAGGGAAGAAAAAGCACTACTTCTCAAGTCTGCAGTGAAAATGAACTGAAAGTTAATGTGACATAGCATTTACAAGTAAAGTAAAGGACTCTGTTCTCTGTCAAAGACAATGTAAAGATATGATTTCCATAGAGAACTTCATATTTCAGAGGATCACCATTAAATTAGGAGAAAGAGGGACAGGGTGAAGAGACAAAACCTTGGGCATGAGAAATACATTATAGGACAGCATAGTGATAGCCTTGCAGAAACTCTGAAAAGCAGAACTTTTTCCTTAGTAACAACCCTGTTTTCTGACTGCATTATGGATGGCAGGAGAACATTCCAGAATTGTCATCTAGATGACTTCATGATAAGCCTGACAATCTGCGCCAAGGTGAAGGAGACAGGTGCTGAGGATACTCAACACTTGCTGAAGCAGAAATCCAGAGGCTTCTAAGAGCTCAAGACTGAAGTAGACTTAAAACAGACCCACCAAGGCTCACTGAATTGTGTGTTAAAGGGCGTGGAAATATTGTAAGAGCCACAGGTTGGAACATCATGCCCAGAGGCAATGTCCCCTGCCAATAACCGACTCCTTCTCCCACAATGCATAGCCCACAACCCCATGGTGAATACACACAACCCCACTGAGGAGGGCACCCAGCAGAATAGAGGTAGGAAGGAGGGAGAGATGATACAAAAACATGATGTATCCACATGAAGTATGCTCTTAACAAAAATAAAATAAAACTAAAGGTTGGAGAAATGGCTTAGCGGTTAAGGCATTTGGTTATGAAGCTAAAGGACCCAGGTTCAACTTCCCAGGCTCCCTGTAAGCCAGATACACAAGGGGTACCTGCATCTGGAGTTCATTTGCAGTAGCTAGAGGCCATGGCATGCCTCTCTCTCTCTCTCTCTCTCTCTCTCTCTCTCTCTTTCTTTCTCTGTGTCTCCTTCTATCTCTCTCTCTCCATGAACAAATAAATATAATTTAAAAAAAACCTCCTTAATATATTAAAAATAAAACAAAACTAAAAAGAACATAAGCATGTGCTCATAGTACCCATAGAAGTGGAAGTAGCTGAGAGATGGCTGCAATGCTGGCGGTGTGTGTGCACGAATATGAGTGTGTTTTTATGTGTTTACATCAGTTCTCTTTTCTAATGATGCAAGCAGTTGAAATTAGACCCACTCATCTCACCATACACAAAAATCAAGTCCCAATGGATTAAAGACCTCAATATAAGATCTGAAGCTCTTCTACTATTGAAAGAAAAATAATTCTCCATGATATAGGACTGGGAGAAGACTTCCTGAACAAAACCGCAGTAGCCTAGGAAATTAAACAAGCACTCAACCAGTGGAATCTCATGAAGCTAAAATGCTTTTGCACAGACAAACCTACCATAAGCAGAGCCAAAAGATTACCCACTGAATGGGAGAAAATCTTTGCCAGCTATACCACTGACAGAAACCTAATATTTAGAGTCTACAAAGAACTCAAAAAACTCAACAATAAAAAAGTGAAACAACCCACTCCAAAAGTAGGACAGAGAACCGAATTGGGAGTTCTCAGAGGAAATTTACAAATGGATAACACACACTTAAGAAAATGCTCAAAAGTCCTAGCCATTAGGCAAATTCAAATTAAATAAGGATAGCAAGCATTAAAAATAATCAAATGAAAACAAATGTTGGCTAGGATTTGGAGAATCAGGAACATTCATTCACTGTTGATGGGCATGTAAGCTGATACAACCCCTATGGAAATCAATATGGAAACTCTTGAAAAGGATGAATGTAGAGTTGCCAACATTCCCCGTTATTCCCTTACTGGGCATTTACTCTAAAAGTACCACATCTCAGTTCAGAAATATTTGCTCAACCATGTTTATAGCTGCCTAATTCATAATAGCTAAAAGCTAGAACCAACCCAGGTGCCCATAACTGGATGAATGGATAACCAAGATATGGTATATCTACATGATGGAATTCTACTCAGCAGTGAGAAAAATAATGTCACATAGAAATTTGTAGAAAAATGGTCAAACTTGGAACAGTTCATTCTAAGTGAACTCACACAATCAGAGGAAGACAACCATTACATGATCACACTCATCTGCAGTTCCTAACCTAGATCAGCCCAATTTGCTGAAATAACTGAATAGCATCTTGAGGCTTGGACAATAGGGAGGTTAGGGCTTGGGCAAAGAGAAAGGGGGCAAAAACTGAACCCAAATTGAACTCATAACATAGAATCCTATATCCTAGAAGTTACACTGAAAGTTGTAACCCTCAGTAGAACATCAAGGGGAGCACCTGAATTGAAGGGCAATGGAGAGGGTGAGATGAAGCCTAAGATTAAATTTTTCCTGTTTCTTTTCTTTTCTTTACTTTTCTTTTTTTCTTTTCCCTTGGCCCTGGCCTGCAATTCCCTGTACCAGGATGCAATTAACATCCACAATTAACTGTTGATTAGAGAGACCTACAGGGTCTCCCAAAACAAACAAGACTGACATCTGTCAGAGCATTTGATTACCCACCAGAGATTAATGGTAAGCCCCTAATGACAAAGGCACCATACATTGTTAACATGGACCATGGAGAGACCTGGCTGTAATCTAGAAGAGAGCCAGTCCTCAGACAATTAGCCCATCTAGGGCTGGAAAGTGCTACATGAGCTAACAGGGGAAAGTGGCCAACATTTCTCAGAGCAAATCAGAGTCTAAGCTACTCAGAAGCAAAGAACCTGATGTGATGCTCATACAAGTACAATAGTGGCATGTAGCCATGGTGGGCAACCAGCTCCTTTTGGACTAACAGATCCTCTCAGTGCTAAGGAAACATATCTGGAACCTGGAAACAAGTCAGAATTATATCCAAATAATTATTTTGTTTCCATTAGCATGTTCCTACTAATCTTGGGCTATAAGAGAGTCTACATACTTTAAATTATCTCTAAATTAGTAATGGTTGTCCCATTTAACCAGTGCTGACATCACTTTCCATTGGAGAATCTTCTTCTCTTTTTCAGTTGGGAGCTGAACCTGAGGAAATAAATCACCCAGTGCACTTCACCCCATCCAGCTGAAAGCAAAGTGGAATTGGGTAAATGAGCAAAAGTTCTGCTTTCTTGGTGAACCTGATATCATCACAAGGGTAAAGGAGATAGGAACTGAGGAAATCAACACCTACAAAAGCAGAGATCCAGAGGCTCCTAAGAGTCCATCACTGAAGTGGACTTAAAATGCATTCAACATGGCTCAGGGAACTCTGTGGAACAGTGGGTAGAAAGATTGTTAGAGCCAAAAGTTGGGACATTTTGCACAGAGACATTTCCTCTCCCACATAATTGACAATGCATGGCATGTAATCCCATGGGGTTGACCTACATCCGCAACTAGGAGGGCCTCTTCAGAAAAGTGGCAGGGGCAAGGGAAAGGATGGTACCGACGTCGGTTGCTTACACACTAAGTATGTCCAAATGTAGTAAAAATAAAATTAAAAAAATTAAAAAATAAATAAATATACTTAAAAATAAAAAGGAAAATGGAACAGATAAACATTAGAAGAAAATGCATAGCATAAACCGAAGCAAAATAAATAATAGAAAAATCACAGATATAAATCAATGAAATGAAAGATGAAGGTTCTAAAAGAATATTTAAAAACTGGCATACCACTAACCAAAAATAGTAAGGAAAATATTTGAAAATATATACAGAATATAGTGAGTAAATTCATTCCATTATATACAGCAATTTATATTCCATGAAGAGATTCCTTACAAAAAAGAAAGGAATGTTCATGCAGATCACAAAAGAGAAAGAGGAATAATGTCATAACACTGGTTACTACATCAATAGAATTTTTAATTAAATCCACAACACAAATTATTCAAGTCTTAAGTGTGTGTTTGCCATTTGTATTTCTTCCTCTGTGAATTACCTGTCTAGCTTTTTGCTCCATTTGGTGAGTGGGTTGTTTGACCTTTTATTGTTTAGGTTTTTGAGTTCTTTGTAGATTCTAGAGATTAGGACTCTGTTGGATATTCAGCAAATATTTTCTCCCATTCTGTTTGTATTCCATTGGCTTTTATTATTGTATGGTTGTCTGTGAAGAAACTCTTCAGCTTCATGTGATCCCATTGGTTGAATAGCTGTTTAAGATCCTGTGCTACCGGGGTTTTGTTCAGGAAGTCTTTTTCCACTCCAATATCATGGAAATTTCCTCTTATATTTTCTTCCAGTAGAAGCCAAGATTATGGTGTTATATTGAGGTCTTTGATCCATTTGGACTTGAGTGTTGTGCATTGCAAGATGTGTGGATCAAGTTTCAATTTCCTGCATATGGTTATCCAGTTTGTTCAGCACCATTTGTTGAAGGTGATGTCTTTTTTCTAGCCTATATTGTTAAGGCCGTTGTCAAATATCAAGTATCTATAGTTGCTTGAACCAAAGTCCAGGTCCTCAATTCTATTCCATTGGTTTATACTCCTATTTTTGCACCAGTACCATGCTGTTTTTATTACTATGGCTTTGAAATATAGCTTTAGATCAGTTATGGTGATGCCTACAGAGATTATTTATTTTGCTGAGGATATGTTTGGATATCTGAGGCCTTTGGCCTTTCCATATGAACTTTAAGATCATTTTTTTTTTCTATCTCTGTGAAGAACAGGTTGGGGTTTTAATTGGAATTGCATTAAATGTATATATTGCCTTTGGTTGGATTGCCATCTTCACAATGTTAATTCTGCCTATGCAGGAGCATGGGAAGTCTTTCAATTTTGTCAAGTCCTCCTCAATTTCTTTTCTGAGTGTTTTTATGTTTTCACTGCATAGGTCTTTCACTTCATTGGTTAACTTTATTCCAAGGTACTTTATTATTATTTTTTGTAGCTACTGAAAATGGGACCATGTCCCTTATTTCTTTCTCTGTATCTTTGTCATTTGCATATAGAAAGGCTATTGATTTTGGGGCATTGATTTTGTATCCTGCTACTTTACTATAGGAGTTAATCACCTTCAAGAGTTTTGGGATGGGGCCTCTGAGGTGTCTTACATATACAAACATGTAGTCAGTAAATAGAGATAACTTAACTTCTTTCTTTCCAAATAGCATCCCTTTTATTACTTTCTCCTGTCTTATTGCATGAACTAGGGCTTCCAGTACTATATTGAAGAGCAGAGGTGAGAGGGGTCACCCCTGTGTTGTTCCTGACCTCAGTGGGAATTCCTCCAGTCTCTCTACATTAAGTATTATTTGGGCCTTAGGAGCTTTGTACATTGCCTTTATTATGTCAAGATGTGAATCATCCATGTCAATTCTCTCCAATGTTTTGATCATGCAGTGAAATTGTAATTTGTCAAAGACCATTTTGGCATCTATCAAAATGATCATGTGTTTTTTGTGCTTAACCTTGTTTATGTGGTGTATAACATTGACAGATTTCCATATGTTGAACTACCCCTGCATTCCTGGGATGAATCCCACTTGATCAAGGTGGATAATGCTTTTGATATGTTGCTTAATTCAGTTTGTGAGGATTTTCGTATCCCTAGTATTTAGGGAAATGCAAATTAAAACAGCTTTGAGATTCCACCTTACTCCAGTAAGGATAGCAAACATCAAAAAATATAAATAAATAAATAAATGCTGTCAGGGGTATGGAGAAATAGGAACCCTCATGCACTGTTGGTAGAAATGTAAGATGGTACAACCACTTTGGAAAACAATATGGAGACTCCAAAACTGTAGACTATAGAGTTACCAACAGATCCAGTTATTCCCTTACTGGTCATGTACCCTAAAACCTTTAAACCTCAGTCCAGAGAGATTTGCTCAACCATGTTTATAGTGGCTCAATTTGTAATAGGTAAGAGCTGGAATCAACTCAGATGTCCATCACTAGAAGAATGTGTAACTAAGATGTGGTATATCTACACAATGGAATTCTATGCAACAGTAAGAAAAAAATGACACAATGACATTTGAAGAAAAATGGTTGAACCTGGAACAGATCATTCTCAGTGAACTTACCCAATCACAGAAAGATAGTTTCCACACAGTCTCACTCATCTACAGCACCTAACCTGAATCTACCCAAGATGCTCACATACCCAGCAAGCATCTCGAGGACTAGATAATATGGTGGGTGGGAAGGGAAGGGAGGGCAAGAGAAAGGGTGGGGGACACACATCTAAAACCAAATGGCAATGGTACCATAACATTCTACATCCTAAAAGGCAGACCAAATGGTTGAACTTTCACCAGGCTCTTAGAGGTAACACCTGAGTCACAAGGTACTGGAGAGGGTATGATGAAGACTGACCTTAATTTTCTACAGTTTCTCTCTCTCTCTCTCTCTCTCTCTCCCTTTCTCTCTCTACCTCTCTCTGTCTCTTTCTCTTCTCTCTAACTCTTTTATATTAGTTATCTTTTTGTTCATTCTCTTAGTGGGCACTGACCTGTAACTCCCAGTCCCAGCAGGTGGCTATTACCCACAATGAGTTGTTGATCAGAGAGACCTACAAGCCTTCCTAAAAGAATGACAGATTTCTGTCAGAGTACTTGATGAGCCACCAAAGGTTAGTGGTAAGACTTTACTGCTGAAGATGCCATATGAGGTTGACATGTAAAATAGAAGACATGGTTGGAAGCTGGAAGAGAGTCAGTCCCCAGATAGTCAGCACGTCTAGTGCCAGAAGGTGCTACATGGGTGACTGGGGGAAAATGATGAACATCTGTCCCAGAAATTCATGGACTAATGTACTTAGCAGCAAATAACCTGTCATGATGCTCACATAAGTGCAATAGTGGTGCACAGCCATGGTGGAAAACCAACTGCTCTTGATTTAGCTAACTGATCTGTTCAGTGGAATGTGACCCAAAGCTAGAGCTGGGAAACAACTTAGAACCATATCCAAACATGAGCCCACTCTCCATTATCAAGCCACCACCAATCATGGCCTATAAGAAGACCTAAATCTATTAAGTATTCTATTTTAAAAAAGGGTTATCCCATTTATCTGGTGCTAACTTTACTCTCCACTGGAGAATCTGCTTCTCTTTTTTCAGATAGACACAGGACCTAAGGAGAGAGCCACACCATCATACCTCAAGAGGGCCCCAGATGAAACTCAGAATAATTGGCAAAAACAAGAAAGGGTGTTGTTTTCTTGGTGAACTGGGAACCAGTACAAGGGTGAAGGAGATTGAAACAGAGAACAATCAAGTCCTACCAAATCAGATACCAGAGACACAGAAGCTTCCAACACCTCATCACTGAAGCAGACCCCAAATGTACCCAACATGGCTCAGGGAAATTTTGCTGAAGGTGGGGTGGAAAGAATGTCAGAGTCATGCATTGGGTCATGATACACAGAGACATTTCTCCTACACATAACTGTTGGCTAACTCCACAATGCATGACTTGTATACCTCAACAAGGAGGGCCTGGAGGAGGGGGTAGGATATGGAAGAGCCTAACAATGGTACCAACTTGACTGTATTCACTGAGTACAAAAGTAATTAATAAAAATATAGATGAATTTTAAAAAGATTATAGAAATTTTAAAAGTTAAGCTATTATAAATATAAATATAAATAAATTATATAAACATAAACAATTATTCAAGTCTCCCACTTCACTGGAAACTCAACAATATATATATGATAGACCAACTCGACATTACACAAAAAATACCCCTGCATGAAATAAAAGGAAAAGTTGTAATGTTCACTACAAGTCTAGCATTATCCTCTTAGCAAAGCCTAATTGAGCCACATTGTAAAATAAATTTTAGTAAATCAAACCCAACAATATACTATAATGCTTGATACTCGGGTATAGTTTAGCCTAAGATGTGGTTTTATTTAAAATTTTAAAAATAATTCAATTTAATATGCAAAATCTGAAACACTCAAATTATAAACTAGGAAGATGTCAGAAGATACCTAAAATAGTAAAATTATAAATTTACAAATAATAAAAAGCTTTTATTACACTAAACTAACAAAATGTTCAAAATGTTCAATCATGGATATATAGAAAACTCCCAGATAACATTATATTTAGTGGTTAAAGACTAACATTGCCTCCCTATGATCTGAACCAAAGAAATGTGTGCTCAGAACATCTGTTCATGCATAGCAGAAGTTTTATGCATGTTGGAAGTTCTATCCATCTTTCCATTGTATTTGTTTTTGGTCCTGGAAGTGATGCCTTATGTTTTAGGATTATTTTGTAGGAATTGAGTATCATACTCATGGTATCAAAATATTTGTGATTAATTAAGGGAAGATTCTATATATCAGTGGTCAATGACCCCCCCCCCAAAAAAAAATTGTTCAGGAGTATACTAAAAGGCCTAGTTTTTTTTCTTATAGGCCACTCATTGCATGGTCACTTGAGTATATGTATATGTGTTCTATAAGGTGTTTTCTTAGTTGATAGAACCATCTCTGAGTTTCTTAAAGCCTCCATTGAGATATACAGTAGAGAACATATGTTGTCATTCCATTTGTCAGAAGAAATAACATGACTTAGCTGAATAGCAATTAGAAAAAAAAAAATACATAATCATTGTCTTGGGAGGTTGTGCATCTTTGTACAACTGTTATGCAATCAAATATGGGCAAAGTGAAAATACTGTGATTGAGGGATAATTATGAATCACAAGTAAGTAAAGAGCATGGAAAGTGAGCTAAAGGGATTCTGAAGCCCATATTCCATGTACAACTGAGAAACCAAACAGCAGCAGATGTCATAGTGGGACTGCTTCTGCAAGGGAACCTCAAGATATGTGAGCATTTGATCATAATAAAAGATGATTAGCATTTTTTGGAGAAATATTCTCTGATTAAATCAATATTATATCATTTTTCTGGGGTCTGACATTCTAATATCTGATTTGTCACTCTCATGGAAATTCTCGCACTTAGAAAATGTCAATATGACTACAATTAACACATGTTGGCATGTGGCTTCTCCCTGGTGTTTTCAGAAAATATTCGAGGTCAGTGTAAGTCGCTGAGCATGTCTTTGGGTGGAGTGTGGGGTATTAATTGTAAAGACAATTGAAATTACTATATTTATTATATAGAATATATTTCTCTCTTTGACTTGAAATTTACCCTCAGAATCAGTTGAATCTATTGACTCCTTTAAAGTGAGTTCCAACAGAAAATTGCTCATGCTTTCTCAATTGTCAAGCTTTTTTTTCTTTTTGATAAATTTGATTTTTAGATAAATTTGATGGAAGTGAGTTTAAGTACATCATGATTAATAATGACGAAATTAAGGGCCTCCATTAGAAATCCCTTACGATAGAAAATCTTTGATTCCTATAGTAAACAGTGTAATCTTCCTCTCTGAGTTTATACAGCATAAAAGAGAGAATCTCACTGGTATGAAAACAGCCAATCCATAGATGTAAGAAAAAAGTCAAAAAATAAGTTTATTTTTCTTAAGCAAAGAGAACTGAGAAGGTGCCAGTCATCCAGTCTTCATGACATCCCACACACTGAAATTCTTCCTTTAGAAAATGAGGACAAGGGACTACGGTGGTGTGTTATATTTTATTTCCAATAACATATAAGACTTTTTACATGTGTGTGTTCATGCACACACATAGTTGTATGTGTTAGGACTCACATGCGTGGAGGTTTACTTAGAATATCTTACTTTATATTGCTTACTACTATTATTCATCTTTATTAGACAAGATCTATCACTGAACTCATAGCATATACATTTGACGTGATCTGGAGATTGGTCTCTCTTCATCTCCACCTGAGATTACAGATATATGCCACCATGCCAAGAATTTTACTTGAGTATTTGCTGGGTATCTGAATTTGGGTCCAGCATTGACTTTATTTCTAAACTGTAGGGAAAGGTTGTGTTAAGTTTCTTTAACTAAGGAACCTGTCTGATTTTTGGATCTATTGTACCTGTTGGGACAATGAACAGCAAACAGTATCCTACAGGAACCAAGTAGGTACAAGGCCATACACCAGTTACCTGTGAGTCAAAATAAAAAAAAAATATTAATTCAGAAGAAAAAAAAAATCTATCAGACTGTTCTCAGGACTTTTGTCCAAAACAGAAATGTCTGAGAGGAAGTAATTTAACCAATAGTGTGATCATGTGCTTATGATTAAACCTCATACTCAATCTGCAGCTGTTGGTAATTTGGGAGGTAATGTTAGAAGAGGTTGTGTCACTGGGAGTGGATATTGAGTCAAGTGCAAGCCCAGCACCTAGACTACTTCTACCGTGACATGTGACAAAATGTGTTGCTCTGACCTGCTTTCCTGATCATTATGAAGCTTGTCCTGTAAATTGTAGGCCTGGAATAAATTCTGTCCTTCCATGAAGTGCTCTGGTCAGTCAGGTATTTTGTCCCAGCATAAAGAAGGTAGCTGCTACAAAAATATTTCTATTCCAAGAATGCTTAATATATATATATATATATTAAGTTTATATATATAAACTTTCTTCTTACTGTTTTGTGTTCATTTTACTGGGGATTGAACCCATGGCCTTGTGCATGTTAAGCAAGCACTCTGTCACAGAGCTCTAGGTCCAGTGTTGCTCTGCTTAACTGTGTTTGTTATGTGCGTTCTCACAACACTCGATCTGGACACTGCTAGCACACTAGCAAGAGTTATTGGGGTGAAAGTACAAGATACAAGTAAATGTTGAAAGAAAAACTATAGCACACTTGAACAAGAATTTTCAATATCTGGCATATCACTCCCAATAGCAAAATGAATATGTGGTTGAGAGTATGAAGTGTATTACTTACCACATAGGCATATGTATGTTTTCTGCAAGAAAATGTAATATTGTAAGAAATTATTAAAGTTTAAAATTATATTTAATGCAAGGCTCTTTGAATTTAGGGCTTATAAACATTTAAGTTTGAAAGCAAATTTTTGAGAAACCCAGATCTTTGCTTATCTAAACATGTGTGACTTTCAATCCCTATTCTCTCAAATAAATGGTCCAAGGTAAAACTCTGAATATATATTTTGAAAATGGCATTTTAATTAAATGAACTACATATGTAGATAAGCACAGTCATAAAACACTTTTAAAAACAATGGTGTTTTCAAAGTCAAGCTAGTAAAAAGTAGTTATTGTCAAAATTATAAAATATGTTGAATATTTATGCTTATGTTTTCTCTCATCAGAATAACAAACTCTGAGAAGTTGATTTACAAACTTGAAATTGGTCTTAAGGAGAAAGACAGGCACAGAAACATAAAGAAGAAAGAAAACTATTTATAGTCATGGCTAATTGCTATTGCCAACAAAATCTATAACAATAATGTACAGTTTCAGTGTGTAAATGAAAGTGAGCTAAGTAGCTTTGTTAGGTAGTTAGGGTGGCCCCTGACAGTAAAAAGACAGGAAGGTATGCCCTTGAAGTCTGTACTTACTACAGATCAAAAGATGATCTGACTTCTTATGTCTTGCCTACTTTAGATTGCAGGTTACTAAATTATATACTTAAAAGTCAATTATTATGTTGATAAAAACATAAAAAATATATTATGTGATTATTTAAAAATGACAGGTATTTTGTCCCAGCATAAAGAAGGTAGCTGCTACAAAAAGATTTTTATTCCAAGAATGCTTAATAAATATATATATATAACTTTCTTCTTACTGCTTTGTGTGCATTTTACTGGGAATTGAACCAATGGCCTTGTGCATGTTAAGCAAGAGCTCTGTCACAAAGCTCTATGGCCATTGTCAAACTGCTTAACTTTAAGTTTTTGTAATATGTGTAACATATTACAAAATAAGTAAAATAAGTAACATTGAAAAGTCAACTAAAACAAGACTGACATTTAAAATTGTTTTTCTTCCTTTTTTTTTTGTTTACCAATTCAAATGCTTTGTCCTATGACATTTGTTCTTAAAAATATATCCACGAAAACATTAAAATTACTACTTTTATAAGTGTCAAAAGGAGAAAATTAGACACCTTCCCTTAGTGTGGACAAGTTGACAGGAATCGATCTACATCCTAGGAAGCACATATCTTATAAAAAAGAATAATAACTGTTTGGACTAGCACAAAAACATTCACTGGCAGAATATCAACTTAACTTAAAAACTAGCCAGAAAGCCAAGGTAAATAAAGAGAAATGTATTTATGTTTTCATTTCTTGTTCAAATTTTGATTAGGCAGTTTTCATATGCACATTAGAAATAATAGAATATGCTGAAATGTTACTTTTCACTTGTACAACAAATCTAATAATTTAGATTATGATATCTTTGCTTTTGGAACATTTTCTTTGAAGCATAAAAACCTGACCATAAGTCATATGCATGGCATGCATAGACATATGTTGTTCATACACAGTTATGTATAAGAAAGAAACCAGAAACACAAAGGTTTAGGTCCTGAAGTAAGTTATCACTGCATTTTTAAGTTGACCTGGAAAAAGTCAGGGCCACAGCTATGAGAAATCAAATGGGAACTCATTTTGAAATACCAGCAGTGTTTGAATTTTAAATTAACCTATTTACAATGAAACTCTGCATGATGATTGCCATCATCTTCAGGAAAATTAACAGTAACGATCATTGGTGTCATAATGCAATTTCCCAACAAAAATCACATAGGCTTCATTACTGTTTACATAAATTGTCATAAATACCAATTATAGCTGAACATAAAATGTAATGCTTTTTTTTTTCACAATCATAATCAGACAATTGTTCCTCTAATTCCTATGCTAAGGGAACGGGTTTTGGATGTGACCTTTGTTGTAGGAAGTGTTCTGATGGCAGTTAGCTGTGCTTAAAGTGCTGGTTGGCTTCTTGTCAAATCATTCACTCTCCATTTGGATAGTGTAGTCCTTGTCTCCACTCAGTGTGTCCTCTAACGCATGAGAAACAACATGGATGGAAGAGGAGGAAGATCCGCAGGAAGTTTCCTCCAGTCAGCTGTGCAGGAGCTTCTTCTGGGATTTATAACAACATTTGGGGTAATTGCAGCAATGGCCCCATAAAGGCATACTGCAATCACAGTCCAGTAAGAAGAGTGTATTTGCCGAGCCAATTCCGGCTTCCCCACAGGTCAGAAGAACAAATAGCCAGTAAAGGCAATGCCATGTTAAATGGCTAATTTTCAAAACAAATAAGAGTTAAGTGGCTGGCAGGGGAGTGGAGGAAAAGGCCAGAATGAAAAGACTCAGCATCCCGCTCATTTTGGTCTGTAAGAAGGAGATAAACCAGCTGGAAAGGTTACTGAAAAGTCAGAGCAGAGGACAATGCACTCCTTAAGGACAAAAGCTTGTTTTCTACATGCCAAAGCAAAGCCAAGAACCACACTGCTATGATTCTATTTGCTCTATGCATGCAACTCATTCTATTCATTCCTTCTTTTGACTGTCTTTTTGACTTATTCCTAAAACACAAAAATAAAGTCCACATGAATTTCTCATCCTTTTCTGATACAGATTTATAGAAGTCCAAAGCAATTAAAATTAGAAGAAAATGAGCTTCCTTATATTTTGGGCTATACTATCCATGCAGTCTGTGACAGTTGAATGGAGTGAGAACTGGGATGGTTTAGATCTGCAAACCTCCAGCCCATTTCAAGAATGGATGCTCTCTGCTACCTCAATAACCCCTAACATTTTTTTCCTCGCTTCCCAGCTATATCCGTGTGAGCAAAACAAGATGTGACGATAAGTCCTGTTAAGCTTAATGAAACAAAATTGCAGCTCTTGTGCTAAGAAAATAATAAATAAAAATGACAGATAATTAATTTGTGTGAAAAAACTCATAGTGGAATGAAGAAAAATTTAGAAGTTTTCTGTTGTTTCTCTAAGCTAGAGAAATGCTAAAGGTAAACAAACAGCATCTGCAGGATGCAGAAAATGGGGCTTTCTATTTTTTTCATCTTTCATAATCTTATGCTTTATCAGTAACAGGGTGAGACATGTTAATAGGGTGTGATCATCATTAAAAAGCAGACATTTATCTTATCACACTGCATTAAACTCCCAGAAGGAAGAAGGAAACAAGAGAGTGAATGAGGCACCCCTATCAACTATTTGATGAAACAGTGTTATTGCTGCTTTTCTTGATTATTTATTATTATTTTAAGTCTTATATTGAACAAAACTGGCTCCAGACACAACCGGACTGTATCCAGGGTCTTTGCATTCTGAGAAATCTCTAGTGTATTCTGACTTTGTTTAATAATTTCTAATTATGTTCTACAACACAAAATTAAATATCTGTCTCCATGGTGTGTACTTATTCATGAGCTGGGCATTAATCATGAAACAATGTATCTTGTTGTTTATTTATACCAGATGTGAGTATTTATGCTGCTCTGTTCAGAGTTTTCATCTAGGTTTTATTTGTATATTGAGCTGTCTACTTTTGCATGAAAATGGATTGTGGGCCCTGGAGTTCATCTCTACTCTTGTGTTTAAAACAAGGGGTTTTTGTTATTGTTGTTGTTGTTGTTTTAAGAATGAATTTATAAATAACTAAGAGATTTCTGCTGTGGCTTCCCTGGTCTATCACCTGGAGGACATCCAGAATGTGTTGTGGGGACCAAAAAAATTCAATCTGGGATTTACTTCACAGTTTACAATGCTGACTTCTTGCAAACAAAAGCTGCCTGAGCCAGGAGAGATTTCTTTTAGAAATCTATTTGCATAGTGTTAATTTCTTACTTACTATGGGGAGACTACTTTCTGGGCCTCAATATTTTTCTTCTTGCCTTCTATTTGTGTCATGCTTTGGGGGTACCTTCTCATTTTGATTGTATGTGTGATTTATCTTTGTTCTCTGAATATTTCACTATTTCTTAATCCTTTCTGGTCCATTATTTGAAGGGATGTGTGTGTAAGTAAAACAGTCTTTTCCTAGAAATCAATTTTCCCTAAAAAAATCAAGAATTATGACTTCTTCCTAAATAAACTATAATTTATCCTTCTTGAAAAAAAAAAGAAAAAAAACATTTAGGAATATATGAGTCTGTTTGGTTTTGGCAACATGGCACTACTGAGTCCACCTGTGTCTGCCTGTCAGTTGTACAATACAGTGAACGACCACAGAGGTATATTTTAGGAGTGTTTGATCTTTGCTCCTTTATGGAGACAGACAGAGAGAGAGAGAGAGAGAGAGAGAGAGAAAATGTATGGACATATCAGGGTGTCCTCCCACTACAAACAAACTCGAAACACATATGGCACTTTGTGCATCTGACTTTATATGGGTACTGGGGAATCAGATTCAGGTTGTTAGGCTCTGTAAAATAGCACCTATAATTGCAGAGTCATCTCTCCACCTCCTTTTTTCTCTTTTTTAATGGTTAATTCAGTACACATATTACCCAATAAGTTTCTGTTTTATTCTCCATTGCATTGTGGACATTATTCTATATAATTATATAAAGATCTTTGTTGGTTTCTGGGCCTATGCAATGTTCTACTGCTTGAATTTATATAAATTGTTCAGTAATTATCCCAAATTGACTGTGCAAAGCATGGTGATTACCTTACTCCACTTTTTCAATCAATGATTGCTAATCTACCCAGAATGAACAAATAGTTCCTTTAATGACCCAATGATCGAAAATGGCTTTTGTGAGTATGAGTTAAGAATCAGATACACATGGAATGCTCTTAAGTACTGTGTTTATGTCACTTGGCTGACTGGCTTGACTTGGACCACTCATTAGACTACTTCTCCCAGAGCATATGTAGCTGTCCAACTTTGTTCCAGTGCCTTAAACTAACCTGTATCCAGATTTGATCAACTAAAATGTCTTTAAAGTAGTTGAAACAATCAGATAATTTCAAGATTTATTATAAAATTCTACTCTGGAGAACAACTTCACAAGCTAGCTTGAGGAGAAAGCCTTCCTCTCATCATGCTGACAAGCCATGGATGAAACTCTGCAGTCTTTGAACAGGAATGTGATTTCTGTGCCGAGTTAACTTAGCACTTACCTATGACCGACCATGAGGCATGTTATGCCAGGGGAAGTTTGGATAACTCCCCCTGGACTAATGTCTGTGATTGCTATAAATCCCCAGTAGTTCCATATTTCTCCTTTCCCTTTCTCTCTGATTTCAATTTTTACACAAAATTCTGCAGGGGCTATAACCTACCAAGTCAATAAGGAATCAATGTTGAGATATGTGGAGTTTGAATAACAGACATTTCTCTTTCTTTGTCCTGCAGAATTCTTTGAGGGCTGTCTCCTCAGTGGGCCATGGTTTTTGTAGGATGTGGAAGATAGGCTGTCTGGAGTTTGAGGCTGGTGAGGCACTTAAATTTCCTTGGGGCATGGAGTTTCCTCTATTCTCATCTTCTGTTCTGTCTTATTCAGTTACCAAATGCATGGCCCACTCTTTCTTAGACTCTACATAGAGTGAGAAGACCATGTTGGAAACAGCCATGGAGTGAGAGGTGTCAAGAATAATGACCTGACCCACCAGGCCAACCTGGAGTGTGTGAGGCAGAGAGCAAAGTGGGAATTATGAGACCCTAGGTTGTGCCTTTTTACTCTATCTTTCTTTATAGGAGAAGCACACTGGCTTGTAAATATATGTGTGTGTGTGTGTGTGTATGCATATATATATATATATATATATATATATATATATATATATATATATATGTATATATTCCATAAGATAAGATAAGAATATATATATATATATATATATATATTTATATATATATATATTCATATATATATATGTATATATTCCATAAGATAAGATAAGAATGCACTTGGTAGAAAATAGAAAAGGACAATCAACCAATTATGCTCTATTTCTAAAGCAACAAAGGACAAATGACTAAGTACACAAAAGAAAGAATCTTCAACTATGGAGATTTTCAAAGCTTCCTTTTATGTTAATTTACAGTGTATAGTTTCTATCTCAGCAGACAGGTAGAAAAGCAATACATAGTGTCCTGTGTTAACTAATGCACACATACAGGCTTTGAGAATGTACATGATTCCTCTGCTAGGAGACATTGACCTGAGTCCTGTACTTTTGACCTCTTGACAATAGAAATGAGCTCATACTGAGAAGGTTCAGCAAATGTTCTCAGGTGAAATATGTAGTACATTTCTTGGACATAGTAAAGAGCTTTTGGATTTTGATATTATTTCTTTCTCAGGTAATTCTCAGGCATTATTTCATTAACTTTTTAAATTGTACTACCTTCTGTCTGAAATAAGGTTCTCTAGAGAAATAGAACCAATTATATCTATCTATCTATCTGTCTATATATATTTTTGTTTATTTTTAATATATATTTACATATGTTCCTCTATATTTAATAGCACATATGTACATATATATATTATATTACAAATTATGTATAATGCTTTATACATACATATGTGTGTTATTTAAATATATTGTATCTAATACATATATGCATATTTAGATATATATGTGTGTGTGTGTGTGTGTGTGTATCTACAAATGAGTGTATTATTTAAACTTAATTTGATTGGTTTTTACCTTAGCAGACTTAGAAGTCCTACAATGGCCACCTACACACTAGATAGAGAACAGAGTAGCTTCTCAGTCAAAGACACTGGAAATTCTCAGCAGTTGCTGTCAGATGCTGAATGTCTGGAAGTTCCTTGGAGATTTGCTGATGTGGAGTTCATAATGGAAGTATTAATAAGTTGGAATTTGCTGGCAGCAGATGATGGAAGCATAAACTGAAATAATACATGAGTTGATTGGCTCCATTTCAACTTGTTTATACATCCAGAATGGTCATGGTCACACTCAGGAAGGACCATCTTCATTGGTCATTCTCCTACATGTCAATTCCCATAGACACCCAGGCACTTTATAAATTCCCACAGATATTTGGTCCATCAACTTTAGTAATATTTATCTTTCTAGATTATTTACATTACTGATTGGAAATCCCTTTGTCGGAGTTTAATACAGGCTACCATTTTGGCATGATTTTATTTTTGTTCATGATTTTCTCAGAAATAGAATTAAATTCAACCTTGGGATCAGGCAACAAGGGATTGAACTGCCTGCTTCATCACCACAAGTTCTCACTTAGCCTCTTTGTGCTTCATGATATTAAAAGATATGTGAAGGGGACCTGTCACCTACATCACATGTGTCAGGAAATATAGCGGGAAAATTCTTGGTAATCGTCACCATTGATTTACTCCTCTTGTGTGTTTTGTTGTCCTCAAAATATAAACTCTTTGGAAATTAATAATGATATAAAAATACAAAATCATATCTGGCAGAATGTTTACATGTAAAAAACATGTGTGGTAAGCATTAACTGATGGTTAAACTGACATGTTGAATACATGTTTCAGTGAACAGAGTTGTAGAGTGAGAAAGTTTCATGACAGGAGTAAGAACAATAGAAAGAGACATAGAAAAGGTAAGGCAATGGTAACATAGCAAAAGCAAGGTCTTCCAAACAGTTTTCAAAGAAAGGGACTGGACCTTGATCAAAAGTAAGCATAGGTTCCCTGCTAGTTTGCTATAAAAGCAGACTGCTTGCTCAGTCACCCTGATCGAAGAGCCCTGAGGTCCACATTTAATAGATCCCCTGATCCAGAAGGGTGTACATGTAGAATTAGGCCAGATATCCCTATTCCCCTTCCTCCTCCTATTTCACTGGTCCTTCTCTCAGGCTTTGGGCTGCCTGGACCCTGTGAGTTTGCAGTAGATGCAGGCACCTTACTTCTCTTCCTGATTGAATGCCTACTGGCTAACATCTCTGGATCCCCTGCTCTGGAGGGGACACACAGGCAGAGTAAGCAGGCCATAGGTCCTGGTTAGTTGTCCACACCCAGTTTCCTTTTCCTGGTATCCCTGCTGCTACACTGGGCAAACTGATCCACACATGTGGGCTGTAGAATCATGTCTTTTGCTCTGGTTTCCTGATTGGACATGAGTACCCAGATCCCTATTCCCCTGAGCCAAAAGGTACATAGCTACTGCAGGAGCTAGACTCTTGCCCCTGGCTCTCCAGCTTCCCTCTCCTGGTTTCCCAAGCTCTGATCCTCATGTGCTAAAGAGTACATGTAAGTGGAGTGAGTAGGCCAGAGCTCTCAGTTCCACAGGTACCTTTGTTGTACTTGCCATGTCCACAATCTGTACATCTGCAGTTGTAGCAATATTGTACACCAACATGGTTCACATGGAAAACAGAACACCCTCTGAAGAATCTATAAAGACAAATACTTTTTTCACCAGCAATAAAATAACACACTTCCCCAAGAAGGATAGACTACAATGTAAAAACGAACAAACAAACAAAGTCAGAAAACTGAAAGATATCCACCAAGAAGGTCTTGTTCCACAATGAAAGCCTCCAATGAACTCGAAGAAAAATCACCATAAATTGAATCCCAAAATGAAAACACAATCATTGTGCACCTGATCAAAAGAATTGCTGAATTGGAAGCAAAGCATCAAAACAGCAACAATTGCATAAATGAAATTGAGCAGAATCCTCTCTTAGGGCACTCAGCTTTTGATGCTAGGCTTAACTTAATTGACAAAAACTGTAGAAGCTTCAAAAGAGATATAAATAAACTGAAGGTGTGTCAACACATGGAACATTTCAATAACCGGCTAATAAAGCTTACTAAAGACTTGATCAAATGCAAAAATGAATTTCAGGAAGCATCATGAAAATTAAACCTCAAAAAGAAACCGTACGTCAAAGAAAGAGATGGACACAATGCAAAATAACACAATAGAAGACAAAAGTTAGACAGAGCTTTTAGAAACCTCTTTCTAGAGGTTTTTAACCCCTTACTAACACAGTTACTCTTGTAAAAGACAGCATCTCTGAGTTGAAAGACAAGGCAGAAGAAATTGATCAGGAGATTTAAAAAAAATCATGTGAACATAATATGAGGAAAATGTCAGATGCCCTAAAATTAGCAAACATCTGGACCATGGATATACCAGCTTTTAGCAGCAAGAAAGAAACAACTCAGTACATACAAAGAGAATTCAATCAGAATTACCTAAGGTTTCTCAATGGAAATCCTGAAGGACAGAAGGTCCTGAAATGGAACACTTCAAACTTCAAAGTTTAAAAACTATGCCTTCCCACCCAAGCTACTCTACATAGCAAAAGTATCCCTCATAAAAAAAAAAAAAAAAAAAAAAAAACTTTCCATGAAAAAAGTCAACCCTATGATTATATGAACACAAAGTCAAAACCACAGTGAATAATTCAGGAAATACTCTGCACAGACAGTCAAACAAGAGCTTAAGAGCTTCCAAGAAGATCACAATAACCAAAACTGGACCATGCTCAAAAAATTACAAAACACCAGAAAGTACCAAACCCCATAAAGTATCCAATCATGGCAGGGATTAAATCAACTTCAAAGTTACAAATTTAAACATTAACAATCTTAACTCACCCATCAAAAGACACAAGTTAACAAGGTTCATCAGAAAAATGACACTTCTATCTGCTGTCATCGTGAATCCCACCTCAATACTGAAGACAGACACCTTCTTAGGGATGAAGAATGGAAAATGATGTTCCAAGCAAATAGAAATAAGAAGTAAGCAGGAATTCTGATAAAATAGACTTCAAACCAAAATTAATCAAGAAGGTCACTTCTTACTCATCAAGGGTATGATCTAACATGAGTAGATCACAGTCATAAATCTATATGTGCCTAACACAGGTATACCACAGTTTATAAAACAAAACCTACTTGATAAGAAAACAGAAATAAACACCAGTACCATCATAGTCATGGACTTAACTACTCCACTACCATCAATAAACAGATTATCCAAGCAGCTAATCAATAGGGAAATAGTAGAGCTCATCATCACTATTGCTCTACTGGTCCTAAAGGACATCAAAAGAACTTTTTAACCCCAAATGTACAATACAAAAATTCTTAGCAGTCTGGATGCTTTGCCATAATTTAACCTACTAGGCCATAAAGCATTCCTCCAAAAATTCAGGAAAATTAAAATAACTTCCTGCATCATATCAGGTCATGATGCTTTTAAGCTCGAGATTAACAAGAAGAATTCCTCAGGAATTCCATCAGCTCTTGGAGACTGAACAAAACACTTGTAAGCAATGAATGGGTTATGGAAGAAATCAAAAAAGAAATTGTAAAATTTCTAGGAATGAATGATAATGAAAACACAACTTACTAAAATTTGTAGGACACAAAGAATGCAATCCTAAGGGTGAAATTCATAGCACTAAATGCTTCATGATAAAGACAGAGAGATCCTAATATCCTAACTGTCCACCTAAAGACATTGGAAGAACAAGAAGAACCTAATGCAAAGAGCTCCAGAAATAATCAAGATCAGAACAGAAATTAATGAATTGGAAACTAAGAAAACAATTTTTAAAATCTATGAAATGAAGAGCTTCTACTTTGAAAAAATTAAGATTGAAAACTCCTGGACAATTTGATTAATACACACACACACACACACACACACGTCTCAAGTTAAATTAGCAAAATCAGAAATGAAAAGGGAGAATTCTCAAGAGACATCAATGAAATTGGAAGAATCATCAGGACATACTTCTAAAACCTCTACTCCACAATATTGGATAATTTTGAATAAATGGATGAATTCCTAACTAAATACAACCTACCAATATTAAATAAAGAGCACATTAATCTCCAAAACACATCCTATCACATCCATGGAGATTGAAAAAATAATCAAAACCTCCCTCAAAAGAAAGTTCAGGTCTGGATGGGTTTTCAGCCCAATTCTATTCTATCAAAACTTTTTTGAAGAATTGAAATCAATTTTTCTCAAACTGTTTTTCATAATTAGAGAGTAGGGAATCTTCCCTAATGCTTTATGAAGCTAGCATTACCCTATTACAAAAATGAGACATAGATGCAAGAAGAAAACTATAGGATTATATCTATGATGAATTTACATGCAAAAATTCTGAACAAAATCCTCCCAAACCAAATTCAACAACCTATCAAAAGCATTATCCACCTTTATTAAGTAGGCTTCACCTTAGGGATACAGGGATGGTTCAACACATAAAAATCTTTTAACATAATACACCACATAACTAAACAACCATAAGAACCACATGATCATCTCAATTGATGCAGAGAAGGCATATGAAAAAATACACCACTTCTTATTCAAAACACAGGAAAGAATAGGCATGGATGGTTTATATCTTAACACAATAAAAACTATGTATAAAGAAATTAAAGCCCAAATAATACTTAATGGGGAAAGAAGGCATTGCCATTGAGATCAGGAACAATATGGGGTACACACTCTTACCACTGCTTTTCAACATGGTACTAGAGGTACTAGCCTAAGCAATAAGACAAGAGAAATAAATAAAAGGAATACAAATTGGAAAGGAAGAAGTCAAGTTAGCCCTATTTGCAGATGATATGATCCTATGCATATGTGATCTGAAAGTCTCCAACTCAATTCTTCTAAAGGTAATTAGTTCCTTCACCAAAGCGGCAGGATACAAAATCACCACACACACAAATTAAAAAAAAAAAAAATCAGTAGCATTTCCATTTTTAAAGGACAAATATACAGAGAAAGAAACTCTCACATTTTCAATAGGAACAGAAATGAAAATAACCAAGGATGTGAAAGACCTATATAATTAAACATTAAAAAAAAAAAAACAAACTCACAAATGAAATCCAGGGAGACTTGAGAAGAAGGAAAGACCTCCCATGCTCCTACATAGGTAGAATTAATATTGTGGAAATGGAAATGCTATCAAAAGCAATATATACATTTAATATAATAACAGCAAAAATTCCAGCATCATTCTTCACAGAGATAAAAAAAAAAAAAAACTAATCTCAAAATAGGGGATGGTAGTAGGCCTTGTATATCCAAACATATCCTTAGCAGAAGAAACACCTCTGGAGGTGACACCATATCTCATCTCAAGTTATATTACAATGCTATAGTAACAAAACAGTATGGTAATGGCATAAAAATAGAAATATAGACCAATGGAACAGAATTGAAGACCCAGACCTTAGATCAGGTAACTATAGCTACTTGATCTTTAACAAAGTTACCATCAAAGTAGACTGGAGAAAACAGCATCTTCAACACAGCATTTTGGACAAATTGAATAATACCATATAAAAATGGAACAAGTCTCACTCATCTTGCCATATACAAAAATCAAGTCTGCATGGGTTAGCAACCTCAATATAAGATCCAAAACTCTTCTACTGAGGAAAAATAAATAAATATATAAATAAAATACAAGGCTTTGTGCAATTTACATTTCAACAGGGAAAGTGTCTCCTCCCCTTTCTACTGTGTCTCTACTTTCAACTCATTATCCAGACACTAGACTGAATGCTGTCCAAACGATGGAGGACATGGTTTAGTTGGTACTTGATCTCTGAGTGTGAGCAATTTTTGCCCACATAAGAAGTAATATTTCTCTCACCAGATACAAAGATTATGTCTTTGAAGATTATTCTTAAGGGGCCCTCAGGCATGTTGTTATACCAACGAGTTTTTTGATTGATGTATGTAAGTCCAGGAGAATGTGAAGTTCTTCATTTGACTTTGCCATATAAAGTCACAAGAAGTGTGTCAACGATCTTGAAAAGTCATAGAGGTAGGATGTTGGTAATAGTATCCTTTCCATAGGATTGTTGCCTAGGAGCAAGAATTTTTCCCACTATCATAAATAGCTACAGCCAGGCTTAGAAGCTTGGTATCAAAAGGCTATAGAAAGCTTTGTGCCTAAATCAAGTATTCTATATGGAATTTGTTCTAACTGTTCATAAGCAAAACAGCCTACTAATATTTGTTAACTTCCAATGTAATATTCTCAAGTGGGATTCATGAATCTTTGAACATGTTAACATACTTTTTATACTAAAAAGCATTGTAACAACTTTAATATTTATGGAAATGAAAAGAACATAATTCAAAATAAGAGAGTATGTATTTCAATGTCTAATACCAAGAATTCTACTAAGTAGTACAGTATAGTAGATGTCATCACTTATGCATGGAATCCTATTGAAAAAATCTATTGTCTTCATTAATGTAATTTGCAAATGGAAAATAAAACATACAATGTTATGAACAAAAGAGAAACTTCTTATTTTGATGTATGTGACAATGACTTATGGAAAATAAAATCAACAGATAATTTATACATATAGATACTTTTTCTTGCAGATTTAGCTTGTATTTTAGTCTGTTTTTAGTTGCATAACAAAATACACAGGATTTAGTAATTTTAACAGGTATAGGGATGTACCTTTTACACTTCTGGCAGCTGAAAAGTCAAAGGACTAGGTGACATCATGTGACATAAGTGGGAAGGGCTGGAGAGGGAGCAGTCCTGTAGGACTTCATACACGCCCATGGCACCAATCACCTCTCAGTGACCCCACCACTCAATATTGCTGTGCCACGTAGCTTTTCCACACGTGAACTTTAGAGGACATATCCAATCCATAGCATCATATATAAATGAAAGTAAGACGGCTCATTATAAATGTTGGATAGATACTTAAATAAGTATTTGCATGTAAGATTTTTTATACCTCACAACAGATTAGTGTTTTGGGTTTCAAGCACTAAAATCTAGTAATTTCCAAGTATTTTTCACAACAAAAGTTCCAGTAAGGACCAACCTTCCAGCATGCTGCTAAATAACTACACTGACTATTGAAAGCACAGCATTGAGAAGTGACCAGCAGTACAAATACACTCTGCTACCAATTTTTATGTGAGTAGGTTATTGTTGGGACTTCTATGCTCAGTAAAAATATCAGGATTTTGGAACATTGGAGGAACATGAAGCAGGGCAGGTTAAGTCAGCAATATAGAGAAAACATTTTCAAGACCACTGGTAAAAATTCTCGCCATGGTTACTTCCCACACTGACTAAAAATGATTCTGTACTAGTATTCCCTGGCTCAGGATGGCATCCCAAGGCATCACTTGGAAAGTTTAGGTTAATCAGCTGATCTAAGTAAAGCAAGTACCAAATAATTGATTGGATTTTCTATCTCAGGAAAAAGGTTTTATTTTTGGTTTGCTTCTGTAAGTTATTTCCTGGCTCTGTGTTTCATATTACCTGTGCTGAATACTAAGTTTAAAATCTCCTACAAAGATGAAAGGGATGCAAAAAAAAAAAAATCAAATATTTTCCAAGAACTCCTTAGCTGTATTTTTTTTTCCTTACAGAGTCACCATTGCACACTTTGTTGGGATACCTGCATCCAAAGCTTATCTTAGCTTAAATGCCATCAGTAACAGAAACCTAACCACTCAACTTCATACTGAGAGTCCAACAAACATGCAGGACAACCATGTAGCTCTGATAGCTCCATTAATGTCAGCTGTACTCGCTTGCTCCAGTATTTAAATCAGTACAGTTTTGCACTAAAATTGTGATTCTATCCAAAAGGTCACAATATTGCAGTGTTTTGTTTTTTTTTTCACTCCATCCGGAGTCCTCAAAGTTCCATTTAGATGCTGTGAATTCAGAAGTGGAGACAAGTGAGTCCCAGCACCCTTTATGTGTTGTCAGTCTAAAACAGAAGTGCAAACAATAAAACAACAAAAAAACCCTGAGAATTCACAGCAAAACAACAGCATCCCCACTTTTAATTTTCTGTCAAGCAAAAGTATTAGGTAGAGTAGATGTACTAATAATAGCTAGAATGTTAATGGAGACGGCACTATGTCTTTGGTGTTTATCTCAGCTGTAATCAAATATTTTTATCCTGAAGAATTATTTTTAGTGGTGTGGTAGAACAGATCAGTGAAGGAACTTCAAAAAGTCACTGGATATTTAGCTTATTTTTTTGCCTAAAGATTTCAAAGTATCCATTGCAGAGTTGTCTTTTGAATGCCCAAAACTTTGATTCAGTCTCTACTGGGTAATAAGGATTTGATTATCTCCTTTTCACTAATAATAACCCTAGTATAATTCACTGATTATAAAAATAAAATTATTGCCAGACATGGTGAGGCATGCCTTTAATCCCAGCATTGGAAAAGCAGAGGTGGGAGGATTGCTGTGACCACCCTGAGACTACATAGTGAAATTCACATCAGCCCGGGATAGAGTGAGACTCTACCTTGAAAAACAAATATATATATGGTTTATTAAACACATGAGTCAGTAGAGCATGTTAGGCTATCACTTCTTTGTTTCAAGATTGAATTTTATTTATTTTACTTATTTATTTAAGACAGAGAGCAAAAGAGAGATTGAGAATGGGCATGCTAGGGCCTCAAGCCACTGCAATCAAACACCAAACTCATGTGTTGCCATGTTCATCTGGCTTACATGGGACCTGGAGAACTGAACCTGGGTCCTTAGGCTTTGCATGCATGAGCCTTAACTGCTAAGCCATGTTCCCAGCCCTCAGTTCTATTCTTAATCGACTAATCTTTCTATCATATCTGGTGAACTGATGGCATTTACTTAGTTGACCTTGGGATGAGGTACTGTAAGAGATGGGATGTCACCATCCAAATAACAGCAGGGGGTGAGGGAGTTGTGTGAAAACTGTGAGGACCAAGATGGCTTTGTTAACTTCCTTCTGAGGCTTCCATAGTTGCCAAAAACTTTGACCAATCTTGAAAGGAAGTTTCTATCTGCATATGACCAAAGGATCCTCCATTATATGTTCTAGGATTGTGCTAATTGTCTCTCCATAAAACTAGGTCAACAAGAGTGGTGTAGCACTGTACCACATGAGGGAAATCTCTAACTTGTAAGCCTTTGTTTATAAGCCATTTGGCAGACCTGGGGGAGAATAGAAACCCAGACAGAGTTTGCTTTATGTACATAATCTTTTACCAAAGAAAGGCATGTTTCATAATAGGATGGATTGTGATGACAAAAAAAAAAAAAACAATACTTTCACCAGATCATTTCATTGTTTGACTTCCACTGTTTTTTAAAAATGATTTATTTATTTATTTATTTATTTATTTATTTATTTATTTAAGAGATAGAGAGAGAGAAGAAAAGAAAGACAGAAAGAAAGAAAGAAAGAAAGAAAGAAAGAAAGAAAGAAAGAAAGAGAAAGAAAGAAAGAAAGAAAGAAAGAAAGAAAGAAAGAAAGAAAGAAAGAAAGAAAGAGAAAAAAAGAAAGAAGGAGAAAGGGCATGGGTATCCAGCCACAGCAAATGAATTACAGATGTTTAGTCCACCTTGTGCATATGGCTTACACGGGTCCTCGAGGATCAAACCTGGGTTCTTTGGCTTTGCAGGAAAGTTCCTTAATCACTAAACCGTCTCAGTTTTCTTACTCTGACATAAAGTTAGAAATATTGCTTCAAATCTTCATGACAAAGAAAAATATCCAGACAGTGTTTAGGGCCTGGGGCAACGTCTTATTGGGTAAAGTGCTTGCTGTGAATGAATGAGGAACTGAGTTCAGATCATCAGAACCCAAATGAAATGATGAGCATTGTGGAAGCAACTGCAATCCCAGCACTGGGGAGGTGGAGAAAGGGCATCTCTAGACCTGACTAGCTAGCCCAAATCAGTGACCTGTAGATGCAGTGAAAGACAGTGTGCTGATGAGTAAGGTGGAGAGCAAGTAAAGAAAGCATCCCATGTTGACCTCAGGCCACCACAGGTACACCCATACATACCCCCACCAACATGGATGTACCCAGAATTATGTGAACATGCGTACTTGCAACCATACATCTCACACACATAAGCAAGTACAAGAAGAAAGAAAGAGAGAAAGAAGAAAGAAAGAAAGAAAGAAAGAAAGAAAGAAAGAAAGAAAGAAAGAAAGAAAGAAAGACAAAAGGTTTTGGTTAACAGAGAATAGGCAATGTGGGGATAAGAGTGATGGTCACATATAGTATGGGAAGGTGGTATAGTACATATTCCAATCAGTACAAGAGTGAGGATTGCACTGTGGGAAGCTGTGAGTGCACATCTGAATATTGATGAGACACCATTTCAGATATGGAATATCCTGTTTTCTGGTACCTCAATGCTCCCTATTCAACATTTCATACTTTTCATCAAATATTTTGTGATTTTGTGTACATACATACAAACACATTCACTCACGTACACACACACACACACACACAGAGAAATATACTAGTGAATTGTATTTCAAGGAATGTAGTATCAGAGGTGTCTCTTTTTTGCCTTAAATGTTGAAAACTACTTATTGATTGCCTCTCTGAGAGAATCAAGGTAAAACAAAGAATGTGGAAATCAGAAGTGGGTCTATAAATGAACATAGCCTGTCTGTATAACCCCTCCACACACAGACACACACAAAGTCACACAAATCCTCAGTAGATCTCCAGGATGAGAACGCAGGTTGTCACCTCCTAAATCCATCTGCTCTTTCCTGTCATGAGGTGTGTCACAGAACAAAATAAATTAGGCTTCAGGAATATTATGTTTTCTATTGTCATCATTTTTCTTTTAAATTTGGCACACAATTTTTGTTCATTGGACCATCTAAACTTTACTTTTCATTGTTTAGGGAATTGTCCCCAGAACTATCAAGAATGATGACAGCACGATCTATCCCTTTGCTCTTTCATCCATCATAGACTCCAGCACACTTATTTACATGGTGTGGCCACACTGTGAACAAACACTCTAGGGGACAAAGAGAGAGAGGAGAGGACAAAAAAGACATATAACGTTTTTTTATAAGCTATTTTCTTTACAATGTGAAGTAGCCAATAGACATATGAACACAGTAAGTGTATCTATCATGTGCATGTGATGTGTTAGAGATAGTGATTCAGCCACTATCAATAGAGACATTGCAAATGGCACCAGCCCAACTTCTTCAGAGACACATGGTGGTATATTACAAACTGCTTGCCTGAGGTGTAGAAATCTGCAACTGTTATTAGCCATTGTTATATTACAGAAAAGATTAAAACTTGGAAAAGCCACAGATAGATTTCCATACACACTACCTTTTATACAAACCATAATACTGATGTCTTGCATCAAATCTTTAATAAAAGAATGATAAAGTGGTTCTGTCTTTATTAAATTGGCACTGCACCCATACACTCACATAAAGCCACAGATGCAGACAAAACCGGAGCTTTAGAAATAATTTCAGCCTTGTAGTTAGAACAGACTCAACATACAGATTTTAGAAGGCAAAACCTTTTCTACCTCTCCTATCTTTCCAGGACACCAATTAAATGACTAGGCACATGGTCAGTGCTCAGCAAATAGACTGACAAATTTATTGATTTTTTTTTTTAAATCTGCCACCAACTGCACATTCTGTTTTATAGCTAGGAAGAAATTCTATGGTCATCAAATGATGATCAATTTCTCCAAGAACTTGAGTTAGATCCTGGAAGAAATAAAAGTGATTTGGCAGTTACAGGATTTTAGATTGCTACTTTTTCCTCCACCTCCTCCATCTCTGACAGTGTATATAAGGTGGAAAAGTTGAAAAGGAGGGGATTTTATTTCCATAGTGATAATAGTCTTTCTGTTCCACAACTATAAAACAACGCTGTTTTCCCTCATATGTCTCCTCAGTGATTGCTACAATACCTGTGCTCCACCTGGACAAATACACATGGGGGTCCAAGCTGGACTTTGACCATTTTGAACAAACCATCATAAAGACTTTCTAGTCTTCCAACTCCCAACTTCTGTATGACAATTTAGGGATGTGGTCTGCTTCTCCTCTAATCAAGCTACTGGAAAATTTGACTTTTTTGAGGACAAGTACCCTCCCACTTGTCTTCTTCCTTTCTGGAAGAAAGGGAGAATTCAGGAAGAGAGGGTTCCAATAGAAGGTTATGACTAAGGACACTGAGATTGTTTACATCCATTTGCAAGATTTTGAATCACCATAGAAACAAATCTTTGGGTATGTCTGTGAGGGCTTTTCTAGGCTAGAATAATTAAGGTGAGTAGATCCCCAGACACTGTGGATGACTCCATTCCATCAGTTAGGATCTGACTGCATACAAAGGAGATATGTAGCTGGTCAATAGTATTCTTTCCTCTTGGAATGTGACTGAGCACTCAATGTGACCAGCTCCTTCTTCCTTCTGCCATGACTTTCCCTCAAGGATGGACTGAGTCCCTCTGAACTATAACTCAAAGTAAATCCATCTTTCCTTAAGTTACTTTTGTTAAGGTTTGCCACAACAATGAGAGAATAAATAACACATACATATTTAAACCCCTGTGAGGCACAAAATATTAGAGAAAGATTTTTATTATCTTTTTAGTGGGTCATAAGTTAGATATCCTCTATGTCCCCCAAGATGTGACTAAATGATAGAATTATCGGTGTAATTCTGTCTGGAGTTTGAGGTGATTCTTAAATTTAGTATTGCAGATGGACCTCTGTATGATGCCCAATTTCACAAAGACAGAGGTGTGGGTATACTTTTTACAGTCCACCTCTATGTCTCTTATTTGTTTAGGCTCTCTAATGAATGATTAATGAAGATGTTTTATGGGACTCCAGTGCAGCGATCTCAATGCTGCTCTTTACATAACTTCCATATATCTCACTGATTTAGTTTTCAAGAGATATAACAAGCTGACTTGCACTTATATCTTTTATAAACATGATACTTCCTTATGAATCTTCTTCACTCTGAATAACCCTTGTTCATTTAATAGTTCCTATTATATATGTGTTTGGTCCTTTAAAATGTCTTTCTTCCTATGTGAATGTATTTTATATTGTCCATATCATACCTACATGGAGACACAAAAACCACATTCAACCTTCCATATGTAGTCTGAATCATGTAATTTCAAAGGATCAGCAGTTCTATTGCTTTCTCTGATGTTTTATTCCTGGATTTCATAAAATCCAGTGTTCTTGTAGAAACCTAGTACGCATATTCTACCTGCACTTCTTCCAGGCTAAGTATGTATAGTTAGTATGATAATTAATTGTGGGACCAGGTCTAAATAGGTATCAAATTTGGGCCCTGTATTATAGGTATCCATGATGTTTATTTTCTTTATTTATTTACTTATTGAGAGGGTGAGGGGAAAGAGGCAGATATATAGAGAAAATGGGTGGGTCAGAACCTCCAGCCACTGCAAACAAACTCCAAATACATGCACCACCATGTGGATCTGGCTTATGTGGTTACTGGAGAATTGAAGCTGGGCCCTTAGGCTTTGAAGGCAAGTGCACTAACTGCTAAGCCATCACTCCAGCCCCATGATGTTTTTAAATGTTAGTGAAACCATTAAAAATAAAAGTATCAGTTGGGTGAGGTACTTATACTTCTAATAGGTCTTTGTAATCTCTTACTATAAAGCATGCATTCTCCATCCTGCATATTGAAAGACAGGTGCATGAATGAGTACACTGATCTGGATGCTTGTCAGTAATGTAGCCACTTGAGCCCACTCTCCAAGCTTAACCAGCCAGAAGATGAATACGACAATATCTTTGGGTGAAACATACCACTCTCTTCATCTTTACTCACAAGTTCGTAAAAAAGAATGAACAGTATACTGCCTTGGAGAATTAGTTCCAGCTATTAGTGATAAGTAAATAAATTCTTTTTAAAATTTTTGTTTATTTATTTATTTTAGAGAGACAGACAGAGGGAGAGAGAATGGGCACGCCAGGGCCTCAAGCTACTGCAAACGACTCCAGACATGTGCGCCCTATTGTGCATCTGGCTAACTTGATCCTGGCAAATCAATCCTCCAAACGGGGTCACAGGCAAGCTTCACAGGCAAGCGCTTAACCGCTAAGCCATCTCTCCAGCCCAAATAAACTCTTTATACATGAAGGGTTAAGAAATGGAAGAACAAGTAATTCAATTGTAATTGTCCATGCTAGATCTCACCCTCAGAGAAGATTTTGATGATGGAAATTTCCAAATCTTGCTTTAAATATTTACTCTCAGGGTGACTTGAGCAATTTGCTTAACTCTGTGTCTGAATTGCCTGATTTGAAAAATGGAGATATTAAAAATAAAATATTACCCGTAACTTGGTTTGATGGGTATGACAAAACAATGTAATTCATGAAAATAAATGAGAATTTCCCTTTCCTTCTCTGAATCTGCCTCATTTATATACACAGTTTGCTTGTTTTGTACTGGATGCATCAGTATGATGCTTCTCTAGTGAGATTCTGAACATCTTAAATAAAGAATGATGTCTCATTCAGGTAATTTTTAAACTACAATATGTCCAATGTCCATTAGTGGGAAAATCTTGGTTACTATGTCTCTTCATGGTCAGATTTCTCCTGTGATTAAAACTTCCTGGAACTACACTTACATTCTTCTAACAATATCAGAAACTAAATCATCAGGACACTTCCCCAATTGCCACACATGTGCACTACAAAGGGTTTGAAATCTCAAAATACCAAACTCATTAGAGAATCATCCTAAAAGGGTGATTTGGTCCACCATCATTTGGGAGAGAGGGGAGAAAAGGTCAGTTTATACTTCAACCCATATTACCATGCAGCCCACATCATACATAAAGATCTGTTTACTTATTTAAAATACACAATGCAGAAGCAACTGCACTGTTACCCCACTGAGGATGGCTCACCTCAATCTCTTTATGGAGCCTATGCTTTGCTTGCTAAATAACCTTCTGTTTAAACTGTCAGTGTTTCTTGGCTGAATTCTTAGAAAAGTCAAGAACCTTCAAAAAGCAAAAACAAAACAAAAAAAAAGAACATCCACAGTACTCAGACTAGCATTACTACCCTAGCTATAGATTATTCTGTACTAGTTAGTGACTATTAGGAAGACAGGAGCTTACCATGTTCACTTGGAATATTCCTGCTCAACAGAGTTAATTTTTTTGTTTGTTTGTTTGTTTCCTTGATTTTTTTTTTTCTAGAAGCCTGCAAGTTCAAATGTTAAAAGCAGATGAGATTTGGATTCAGTGCTTCAGAGATCAGGTGCATCTACTTATAAGTTTCTATATATTCTCTATTTATGCCTGATTTTTCAAAACCTCTCCAAGGAATAGTATTGCATAAACTTGTGCTGAGAGAGAGAATCCTCACTTATGAAACTTAAAAGATTAGTTAATAAAGTACTTACCAATATAAGCATGAGAACCTGAGATGATTTCCCATAAGCCATGCTAAAAATAAAATAAAATTGAGGCATTATGGTGTATGCTTCCAATACTGGTACTTTAGAGGTACAGATAGGGAAATACCTGGGGCTTGGTGGTCTGTCAGTTTAGCCAAATATTTAATTCTGGGTAATGACAGACTGAGATCCTAGTTCAACAAAAAATGAACTAAATTCCTAAAAACTGACTACAGATGATGTTCTCTAACCTCCACAGGCACACTCACTCACATGTACAAAGGGACACATTTACACACACAGTTTTAAAGATGAATCTCAGCTTTCATAGCTGCAAAACCCGTGATCTGGGGCCAAAGAGATGGCTTAGCAGTTTAGCACTTGCCTGTGAAGCCTAAGGACACTGGTTAGGGCCTCAATTCCCCAGGACCCACATAACTCATATGCACAAGGTGGTGCATGCATCTGGGGTTTGTTTGCAATGGCTGGAGGCCCTGGTGCACTCATTCTCTCTCTCTCCCTCTTTCTCTGTCTGTCGCTCTCAAATAAATAAATCATATATATATATATATATATATATTACACCCTGTGGACCTCTGTTTCCTTTTTTTTTTTTTTTTTCTTTCTTTCTAGGTAGGGTCTTACTCTACTCCAGGCTGACCTGGAATTCACTACACATTCTCAGGGTAGCCTCGAACTCAAAACTATCCTCCTACTTCTACCTCCTGAGTTCTGGGATTAAAAAGATGAGAAGAAACATTACCATTATCATTAAGTAGCTAAAAAAGTAAGTACTTAACTACAAGTATCTTTGTAAACACAGTCTATATGAAAAGCATAAATGCAATATAGTTAATAAAAGCATTTTCCTTGCTTAACTTTGGTGTATTCTCTTCCCTTATAAAGATATCAAGCATAATCTAAGCTTGGATATGCTTTACGGTTATTCATAGAAATCCCTGAGAGAGGTATTAGAAGTAACTAGTGAAATTGATTTCCGTCAGCACCACAATTACTGTTTATTTCTGCCACTGGCTCACCATGGAGATTGCCACACAACACCAAGGATGTTAAAAGCTTCCCTTACGTGGCTCCCCTGCTGGCATCAGATGGGGTTAAAGTCACTGTGATGGCAATATTCCTTCAGGGTTTCTACTAGAGCTATTTTTTTTTTATAATTTTTCTCTGATCTGGGTCAAAGCTAATGTGTTATCCTAGAAGGGTTCATATATTAGCTAGTTAACATATTAGCAGGGGTTATTGTCTCTGATTAAGTCATTACTACCCACTGTCTTGTACTAAGGGAAAGTACCCTAAGGGAAAGGGTATATGATGGACATATAGTGATAAAAGAGAATCAAATAATGAGAACTGGAATGAGTTTGGTCCCAGCTAAAATTTTGGTACCACAACTTCTAGGAATTAAATCATTGAGATTGTCCTCTTAGAATCAACTTCAGGAAAAATAAGTAATCAATTTATTATATTTTGCAGGGATAAGCCTTTGTCTAGAGACTGGATTGCAAATAAAGTTTGCATAATGTTTGCATAAAAATTTTAGCATTAAAGTAATTTAGATTCTGTCATAAGACTTAAAGAAAGTGGTTAAACTTCTTCATACAGATGTCTGTCTTTGTCATAAGCATATGAAACACATTGTGGAAATTTTCTTTCAGCTTTCAGTTAATTTTGTATATTCATGTGCACATGCATGTATTTTAGAATATTTTATTTAAAATAAAACATGGATTCCTCAAGTATTCTAATATTTTAGGTCCCTGGGAAAAAAATCATCTCATAGACCTAAAGCTGTAAGATGATAATATTGAAATGCAAGTCACAAGCTTCAATTAGGTACAATCAGAAATCATGCGGTGACTTCATTAAGTATCATTAAGAATGATCAAAATATTGCTCTTAGGAAAAATACATCAAAAGCATTGCATTTACACATTGATTAAACAGGATCTGCAATTTCTAAAATCTGGTACGAGAAAAAAGAATGTAGTAAATTAAGTACTCATATCCCACTTAGCAACAAGGGAGTGCTTAGCAACTGGCAGAGGAGGAAATAAAGGGAGAGGGTGGAAAGCAAAATGTGATCAGCCTCACAGAAGAAGGAGGAGCAAGAAAGGACTGTGAGGCTAATTGCTGATGGAGGAAAGCCTGCTGGAGTGGACAAGTTGACGTCACCCTGTGTTTTGAAAGGGTTTTGCTGGTGGTACCTTCTCTTTTTATTATTTTATGAAGTTGAGTTGAGATTTAGGAATCAAATGCACAGGGAAAATGCTCACTAAAACATGCAGGTGACACAGTCATCATTGATGATAACTGGATGACTGTAAGCCTGGCCCCCCTTTCCTTGCACATTTGGGTTTGCAGTGTGCTTCACAGTTTTATATGATCATAACTTTTAAAGAGGCTTGAGAAAGTTTTTATACTGTGTGCACTTGATGACTCTTTAAGATAGCATTATTTTTCTAGTCATACTGCCACTCCCTTCACTTTGCATTTGATCTCTTTTCCTCCCATCTCTCAATTCCACTCACCCAAGGACTTCAGATTTCATGTATACTGATAAATCTCAATCCATCTTACTCTCTCATAGCCATTTCCTTCCTATGATCCCTATGCCAACACACCTGGCTCCTGGCTTACCTGAGTTGGCTGTAGCTCTTGCACCCACACTATGAAGCCACTTTCAGAACTTCTTTCCTCTTACATGCAAAGACAAAACAAAAACAATAAGAAAATAATCTTGCTCCTTTTAAGGCTTATGAATATCAGTTTAGCTGCTCTTTAACATTCCTGACCATTTCATTTCATGACCACCTAAATTCACCTCTTTACATCAAAGGCCTTGGCAGGAGGCCCAAGTTCCCTCCCATCGCAAAACTCACCACACATTTGAGACAAAGTCAACAGCTCTGCTAACAACTTGTTGGACATGATGACCTTTCACCTCAGCCATCCACATCTTCCCCAAATCTCCCTTTGAAATTTTCTGGACTGGAAACTTATTTAACTTGAAAAATAGAAATTTATACATTCCTCTCTGACCACAACTTCTAGCCCTTTACTCAGTTTTCTCCCACTGCTTCATACCTCTATTTTCCTCTACGCGTACTTTTCACCTCTTTGATCTTATATGGCTCATTACTGTATGCTCTCTTGTGAGTACTCCTCATAAACAGTGTACCTCCACCTACCTTCCTCTTTCCTTTATAGAATGTAAGGAAACACTCTCTCAGGCCCCAACAATGTGTGTCTCTTTCCAATATGTGCCAGGGAAAGACAGAGTGAGGAGAAAATTCATTTCACTCACCCTACTATCTAGGAAATTCTGAGTGTCACTCAAATTACCCACATTTTTTATACATTCCCTGGGGTAGCCTAGCGTAGTCAGAAAATATACAAATTTTGGCTCTCCCTCGTTCATACTTCAGCACCCCACTGTCTTTCTTATTCACCCATCTATTCGCCATCTTAGGGAGTCCTCCACATGTGCTAACTAGATATCTAGAAATATCCACATTTGTATCCCCCCACTAGGCAAGTATGGCTAAGCTCAAGAAGTCTGTCTTTGAATGATGTTTCAGAATGGCTCTTCCTTACAGTCAACCTAAGAGCAATTTCATCGTCCCTCTCCAAGAGAAAAATTCAAATTCGTAGCATCAGATAAGGGATTCATCATCTAACAAAATTACTGTTTTTCTTTGAAACTTGATTCTACCTGTTGCTGTTGTTATACAGCCATTGAGCAGGGCCTCATTGCTGAAATATGCTGTCTTTTCTGATAACTGTTTGCACAACTCAGAATTTGCTGTCCTTTTGGAATGTCCTTAGCTATTTCTCACTCATAGTCCTAATGTTTATTTGTTCATGTCATTCTTGATATTGGGCTCAGTGAAAATCCCTGTAACATGTGTTCATTGAAAGAAACCCAAAGGAACAGATATTTACAATAAAATCTCAGACAAAGCAAGAAGGATTACTAGACATAGCAGGCATTCAGTTAGTACCTGCTTAGTTGAATTAAACAATTGGTCAAGGATGTAATCTTTTCCAATACTTTGAATTTATAGAATAAGAGTTGAAAAATGGGTCAGAGAGAAGGCTCAGGGGCTAAGGACAATTCCTGTGCAAGCATGAGGGTCTTTGGAGACCTGATAGACTGCAGAAGTTTAATCCATATTACCCACATAAATAGCTGAGCTTGACCACACATATCTGTAATCCTATTAATATGTGGAGCAGAGATTAGAAAATCTCCTGGACTTGCAAACAACCCTTGCAAACTCCAGGATCAGTAAGAGACTCTGGCTCAAGTAAGAATGGATAGATAAGAAATAGATCAGCACACCCAAATGCCCCCCTCTTGTTTCCTTAGGCAATCATCTCCAATTGAGGTGGGCACATAGGGCATCACAGGAGTACATGTATATGCACACACAGACAATACACAAATACACATGCATACGTGCACCATATTACACACTCACCAATGCAGAAAAAAAAAAAAAGTTAGAACACTTTTCTGTCATAAAGAGCCAGGTAGTTCATATTTCAGACTTTGTGGGCTCTAATGTCTGTTTTTCTTCAATAAAACAGCCATTGTTCCACAAAAGCAGGCATAAGTCAAAGAAAGAGTGTGGTGATCATTGAACTATATCTGCTGAAATTTAAATTGCATGGGCTTTCATCATCAAAAAATAATATTCCTCTTTAGATTAGTTAAAGTAATTTTAAATCATTCTCAGTGAACTTACCAATCACAGAAAAAAAATTGCCACATAGTCTCACTCATCTACAGCACCTAACCTGAATCTACACAACATACCTTACATATCCAGCAAGCATCGGGTGGAAAACAATTATCTTAAGAAGCGTACAGAAGCCACAAGCAGCTGGATTTTCCCCAAGGTCTGAGTCTCCTGATTACTGTTGTGTGCCTTTCCAGTGGCTTCAGCCCCACATTGGTCAGTGTCTGATAAGAACTATGTGGGAAATTTGCTCCTCTAAATTTTGCTGTGTATTTACTACTTAAAAGATTTCTTTGCAATACAATTTCAGCTTTTATACAACCAAAAACCTCCATAGTCATTGCTTTAGATCATAGTAAGTGAAACTAATCATGCTTAGTTGAAATGATCTCCAACAGTTGTAAAATTTGTTCACATAGTATATGCTGAAGAAGGCAAAATTTTGGTCCCTACTTCTGTGGAATTTACAAAAAATCCAGAGCGTGTGTGTGATTCTCTGCATGACAAATATTTATTCTACAGGCATACCCATCACCATAGTAAATTTTTCAGTAACTATCAACTTGCTTCCCTGAGACTCAAATTTTTCTCTGAAATTTCATCTTTACTTTCCTTATCTAAAACTTTTTAAATTTTTTAATGCAACATCTCTTCTAATCTCACCAAACCTTCTAAATTAGTCTTAATAACATTTCTTCCTCATTTCTTCTGTGATGAACCTGGACTGTCATGAACTTCCATGGTAAGTCTCTCATATCCCAAATATTCACTAATTAACATACATCAGAGCCTGACTAGATGGTTTATTGGCTAAAAATGGTGCTGCACAAGCATGATGAATAAATGAGCCTTCAGCCATGGAAAGCAGTATCAGAAGAATCCTAAATTTCACAGGCCAGCCACTCCAGGATTCACTATGGCAAATAATAAGATATCCTGACTCAAACAAGGTAGAAAGCAAGGGCCAATCCCCAAAGGTTTCTTCTGACCTCTACATGCATTCCCTATACCTACAGAGACACACATCATATTTGCATATGCACACATTATCATATATAACTGTATGTAAAATAAAGTAATGACAAGAAGGAAGAAAAGGAAGGGATACAATAGTTTTTAGAGAGAAAAAATATGATGACCACCCCTGAGGTCACAACAAAATGGCAGCACAGTTATGCATAAGAAATATTTTCAATAAGAATCCATAGACACCTTTCACAAATATGCCTCTTATAAAATGACAAACTGGAGAAAAAAATAGCCTGAGGGTCTCCTGGAGAATTAAACCAACCAAAAAGCAAGGTGACTTAAAATGGATGTTTTGAACCTTATTACCTAAATCCCCAGTTTAAAAGTCTGATAGAAAATGGCTCAAAATGGCAGCTTCTCTATCCACATTCCAGCTGTGTTTAAGCTGTAGGCATCTGGGGTCTTTTTATCTGGCCAGCAATCTAACCCTATGGCAGCTTTGGAGTGTCATGGCTCCTTGGAGTGTCACTTCCTTTTCTCTGCTGTTATGGCAAAAAGATGACCACACCTATAAATATTAAGCTGCTTTGTGGGGCCCTGACCTTGAAGGAAGGCATCTACCCATTAATGTCTCAAAGGAAAGGAAAAATTAAGGGAAAGAATCTCCCACCCAAAAAAAAAGAAAGAGAAAGAGAGAGAAAGAGAGAGAAAGAAAAAAAAAAAAAACAAAAATGTCAAATCTGATTAATTAAGAATTTAGTCACATCAACAACAGCTAATGCGAAAGGAAGGCCAGGCAGGGCTGGTATAAAAATATTTGGTATTTTCAGAAATTGATTACTTAGGGAAAGCATTAAGAAGTGGCTGTACACAGTCATTTAATGGGCCAGTGACTCTTGTACAGGACTGGAGTCGTCACATTCAATCTCATCAACTCCTTGTTAAGTCATGCTTCTTCCAAAGCAAGTTTATTTATTACAGATGCTATAAGAATAAAGTACAAACTAGAATAATAAATAATTTCCTAAATGGGATTTCACATGCCCTACCACCTCACCCATCTTTCTACTACCAATACCCAATTTGACAAGCTGTGTTATTTATAGGCCTGTGGATATCTGTAGGCTTGAAGAAGTCTTATTTGGTCCTAGAGTGCAATTCAATGAAGAAACAGAGCTGATGCTGAAGGATTTCAAGGATGTCACAGTGTATTCCTCTTCACTTGCCCACCCCCTTGGAGAGATGTTCCATGGTGTCTGGTGTCTTTGGGCTGGGTGTATGGTTTAAAAGCATACATGAGGTAGGAAGAAATGGCACTCGTTAATTACTGTAGTCACATACATAGCAGCTTAGTATAAATTCATTTTGTTTACCAGTATCCAAATGTGACACTCATTTGAAAATAATTTTCACAGGAAGATAGATCTATTTTATTTTTATTTATTTGAGAAAAACAGATATGGGGAGAAAGGAAGGGGTTGGGGAAAGGGAGATAACTAATGCAAATGAACTTGTGATTCATGTGACACCTTGTGCATCTGGCTTACGTGGGTGCTGGGGAATTGTACCTGGGTCCTATGACTTTGCAGGCAAGTGCCTTAATTGCTAAACCATTTCTCCAGCCCAGGAAGAAGAAGGTTTTTTGTTTTGTTTTGTTTTGTTTTTTCTTTGTGGATAGATTATAAAGCAATTAAAGGGGCAGAGAATTGAAAAGTCTGTAAAGTGCTTATGAACAATCAAAATTACCTGAGCTCTAAATTTACATCAAAGTTGTGTGTGATGCCTGCACACTGGTCATTTCTAGGGTTAGTGATATTATCGAACAACAGGCTGACTTTGCATGAAGGACTTAAAGGAAATAGATGACATAGGAAAAGCATTCTTAGGCATATACTTAGATACATTTTTGATTTTCAGTCTAATAATTGACTACAATCACATCAAATTAGAGATCATTTCAAACCTATCATTGTGACCTGGAGAAAGTCTTGCCATAGAAACTCAGAGTTTATTTCTGAATAAATTATCTTCTTTAATTCAGTAATACCAAGAGCACATTGTCTACACTACACCTTTTAAAATCATGTCCAACTTTGTGTGTGTGTGTGTGTGTGTGTGTGCGTGTGTGTTGCTAGGAAATGAATCCAGGGTCTTATTGCTGGCAGACTAGTTAATTCCCATTTTTCAGTAAGTTTGTTACTCATTTCTCTGACTCAGATAATTCACTTCTGATTCCAGTCCATGTCCCCACCCCAGAGCTTCACTGAGGGTTTGGCTGTATTCATACATGACGCTGTTTTTCACACCTCCATCTCAGACACTTTCAGGGAAGGAAATACCCAAAGATTATTATAATTATCCAAGATCACATAGAAGGCTAAGGACCCTTTGGTTGCCTCTATTTTGGGTGTCTATGCTAAAAATGCATACAGGTCCTTGATTTTTTAATCTGTTTTGAAACAACACCCTAACATGGAACCAGTGGATTATTCACAGTGTTGTTCCTGGTGTGCTTTACTCTCATTCATGTAACCAACTGTGCCTTGCAAGTGTTGTTTTGTGGGCTAGAGATATAGCTCAACAGTTGAAGGTTCTTGCTTGCACAACCTGATAGCCTGACTTTGATTCCCTAATGCACAAAGTGAAGCATGTGTGTGGAGTTTGTTTGCAGTGTAAGTTGGCCCTGGTGTCCCCATTCTCTTTCTTTATTTATTGTCATCTACCTGTCTATCATCTATCTCTGCTTACAAATACTTATGTAAAATATTTAAAAATTAGTGTTGTTTTATGTTTTATTTTAATGTCAATGAGTTCCTTAAGAAAAGTTATTTCATCAGACCAAAGATGGGAATGCAGTCAAGCATGTGATAGTTTCCAGGTGTGGAATTTTCAGCCACCCTTCAGTGTTATTATTATTGTATAATGAAGCATTCTAAATCAATAAAGTTATTTGTATTTACCCTGTGACTGTCATCCATGTATCTTACACAGTAGTATCTGTCCCCAGAGATGATCACTCCCAGCCCAAGACAATGATGTGAGACTGTCCCAGGACCAAACAAGGGAGGCCGTGAAGGCAGTACTGAGCTTTCACAGACTAAAGGGTTTACAATTAACCCATGAGACATTGCCCACTTCAATAAGTCTGATGAAAGGAAGGTTCATTTAATATGAAAAGAGACATACTCAAGACTGGCCCCCCTTCTCTGAGGCCATCTTTAAATTAAGACTTTGCCAGGTGGTTAACAAGAACGCCAGTGCTTCAAAGGGATGCTCAGCCTTGATCCCCAATCCTCCATGGGCAGTCAGACCTCTCCACTCTGTCCAGATGGAAGCTTTGTTCTCCTGAAGTTGGTCAGGTGTGGTATCCATGCAGAAAAAAGGAAGTAAGTGCAGCTTTAAGCCCACACCTTTTTAAAAACTAACATTGCTCCCTCTGCACCAGTGCCCTACACATCAAATGCCTCCCTCTGCCAGGCAGCTTGGCGATTCCCCAGGCGTTTTCAATCTAGTTGGGTAAAACAAAAATTGCATAATTTGTCATTATTTCCAAGGAATGAGATGTGCCTTCCACAATCCCTTTTGAGTTAAATACAATGACGCCAAGCTCCCCATGAATATGAATGTCATCTCTCTCCCTCCCTCCTTCTCTCTCTCTCTCTCTCTCTCTCTCTCTCAATTACTCAATGGATTGCCTATATTTTGCTGTTCCAGAGTTTGTTTCCTATGTAGCCTTTTTATGTGTTTTAAGGAAAGAAAGAAAATCATTTTCTTAGGTCTTTATTAATGAGAACCCAAACTACCTGGGAATATCTGGGTCTGGGAGACAGGATTTCTGATTCTAATTTAAATTCCAACACACAGACACACAGACACAGACACACACACACACACACACACACACACACACACATGCACACACACACCACTTACTTCTAGGTAAACTGGAAGTCAACCCCCCAGTGCCATCATCTTGAAAATGTGGGCTAGGGAGATGACTCTGTCAGTAAAGTGCTTGCTATTCTAGTATGGTGGGACTTGAGTCTGAATGCCCAGCACCCACGTAAAAGCTGAGCATGGTGGCACATGCCTATAATCCCAGTCCTGGGTGACAGAAACAGGGAGATCCTAGGGCTTGTCAGCTAGCTAGTCCCACAATTGATATCTTCCAGCATCAATGATAGACTTTGTCTCAGAAAATGAGCTGGAAAATGACTTGAGGAAAACACCAGACATATATAAGCATGCATAAACACCTGCCTATTAATTACACACATACATGCATGCATGCACATACACACACATGCAAAATATGTGGGTTGGCTTCTCTAAATATATCTCATAAAATTATGAGACTGAAAAGGGAGTAAAGAGGATAAGGATGTGCCTTACATTTTGAATGCTTCCATTGATATAAAGTGGTCTGAATGAAAGATAAAGAAGGGAGGAGATTCTTATAAAGGAACTATCACATGTTTTGCATATGTATATGTGTGATGAGCAGGTGTGTACCTCAGTACTCACCATGTCTTTCTCTAAGGGGAAAAGCCCAAAATCTGGGCAAAAAGTAGAATGATGAATAAAGAAAACACAGAACCAACCCCTTGATAGGAAGGGCATTCTAAATCTTATCTATCCAAAACAGAGAAAAAATCTACCCACACTCTGTATTTTCCTGTGTGCAGTGACTCTCCACTGCAACTTGGTTACAATAGTGAAGAAAAGTGGTCCCATAAAGCAAGATTGATCGCTATGAGGATGATCAACTGCAGAGAAATGGGGAAAACAGTTAATTTTTCCCACTCTTTTCACAACCTTTTGCTAAAGCTATGCAAAATGTGCCATGCATAAAAAGTATGCAATTTTCATGTAATTAGAGGAACACGCAATGAAAATGAGCTCCATCAGAGCAATCAGGGATGGTATGTGGCATGCGTTGTCAGGGATGATTTGTCATTGAAAGCAACACCCAGCAAGTTATATATTTTGTTTCATTTTAATTCTGAAAAACGTAAATGCTATTTGGCCATGGCCAAGTCCATAAATTTCAATAATTCTTTTTTTTTTCAAAAAGTATGAAGCTTTGAAACTGCAGATTAGATCATTTTACTCTTTTAAGAATAGAATGCTATTTTATGAAAAACACTGAGATTACAGGACATATTTATTCTTCCAAGGGTCAGATTTATAGCAGGAGGTGATAGGTTTACAGTTTTCTATACAAAAACACACTATAATTTATTTTCTCTAAAAATACATTTTCATCATACAGTGACACCTGCTTTTGATTCCTTGTCTAGGCCCCCAAAACTAACTCTTTTGTTTGTAATGTTTTCTTTGGTAAGAGGGCATGGATTTTGCTTCACATTTTTCTTTTATTCTTTCCCTCATTTCTTTCACCCTGTTCATCTATTCACTTACCATGCTGCTTGATGAAGTTACACAGCATCCTGACTGTGTAAGACATTGCTGGTCTCTAATGACAGAAAAATAAAGAAGTCATGATTGATATGACCAGGATGACTTCACTCACTGGAGCACACTAGTAATTAACAAAACAAGACAGGGTTGAAATACAGAGACACTCTGGAGTTCAGGAGGAAAATTGAATTTTTATCCATTAATGGAGTCACAAGAAGATTCCTACTAGGTCAGTTCTGGATCTGGACATTAGACCAGGTATAGGAGAAGTATGCCTAATGCAAGGGACTGAGTAACTGTGATGGTCTAGAAGATTTGTGGATCCTGGATCACTTGTAAAAGTAAAGTAGTTAATTAGCACCATGATGGCTGTTGTCAGAGGACATCTATTAAGGCCAAGGGCATGATGTGAAGAAGGAAAGATGAGGAAGAGAAATAGGGCTGATTCAAAAAAAAAAACAGATATGATTCAAGAGAAGATGACTGGTGATGGAGAAGAGTAAGGGGTGTGTGGTACCACATAGAATTTAAATAGCTAATGGCTGGAAACTGAGGTAGAAGGAAGACATCTGGTACGTAACTCTGACACCAGACTTGTCAGGAATACATTCTAATGAATCAGCGAACACAGGGATGGAAAAGAAATATCATGGAAAACAACATTACAGTTCTACCTGTGTAGCATTAAATAAAACAGGTTAATAAAAATCAATGACCACTGTACATATAATCAGAACCATAGGATTTTTTTTAAATTTTTTTTGTTCATTTTTATTTATTTATTAGAGAGTGGCAGAGAGAAAAAGAGGCAGAGAGAGAGAGAGAGAGAGAGAGAGAGAGAGAGAGAGAGAGAGAGAATGAGCACACCAGGGCTTCCTGCCACTGCAAACGAACTCCAGACACCTGCACCCCCCTTGTGCATCTGGCTAATGTGGGTCCTGGAGAATCGAGCCTCAAATCAGGGTCCTTAGGCTTCTCAGGCAAGCGCTTAACTGCTAAGCCATCTCTCCAGCCTAGAATCATAGGATTTAAAGCACTGAATTCCTTTCCAGAAATATTGTGATTAAGTTATCATATAGTTTCTGAGAAAACTTTTATTCAAAAATATCTGCATATTTAATTAAAATAAGATGGAAGCATTGCATGTATCCATAATTAGAATTTTTAAACCTGAAAACCTATTTGAACCAGTCATAAACTCTGTCGGGTATGGGACACTTAAATTGATCTCACAAAGACTCAATTGCCATGCCTGTAAAATTAGTACCATTACTATCAAATCTATAGAATAAATTTTGTAGCTGAAAGGAGCTGAGTGTCCCATCCAATTCCTGACAAATATGTATTTTAGTGCATATATGAAATACTGTATGAAATACATGAAAATTTCTTAACAAAATTTGAGCTATCAGTTTGTTAGGATTATTATCATAGGTTTTCCTCCTCCCTAGTTTCATCCATTGTTAGACCTCTTGCCTCTTTGTCTACTCACACCCTGTTAACTATTGCAATATAATTTTGCAAAAAGTAAATTCATCATCATAAAAATAAAATGAACAGTTGCAAAGCTTTAGTTATCCATAACCAAGGAAGAACGATAGATGTCATAATAGCTCCTGTCTCCATCTGTGAAATTTTCAAGTTGCTGATAGCTACAGAACACTGGGAAATGGTGTCTTACCTATGTGCCCTCTCTTCTATGCTTACACATCCATGTCTTTCTATCTTGTACTATGGAATATATAGGTCCCTCACCAATTCCTTGAACACATGCAAAATTTTGGGTTTTGATTAATCTAAGAATATGATTTCAAACTCCTCTCCCATGTTATGTTCAAAAATAGGAGGGACATATCTATTGTGAAGCTTCTGGAAGAGTTTCTTGTTTTAAACAGGAAAGGGAATTTGGGGGAAAATGCTACCACATTTTTTTCTCAATTTTATTAAACATTTTCCATGATTATAAAAAAAAAATCCCATGGTAATACCCTCCCCACTTTCCCCCTTTGAAATTCCCTTCTTCATCACATCCACTCCCCATCTCAATAAGTCTCTCCTTTATTTGGATGCCATGATCCTTCCCTCCTCTTATGATGGTCTTATGTAGGTAGTGTCAGACATTATGAGGTCATGGATATTGAGGCCAATTTTTTTGTCTGGAGGGAGCACATTGTAAGGAGTCCAACCCTTCCTTTGGCTCTTACATTCTTTCCACTACCTCTTCCACATTAGACCATGAGCCTTGGAAGGTATTATCGAGATGTTACTTGGTACTGTAGTTACTTCTTTAGAGAACCATGATAGTTGTCTGAGTCGTCCCAAGTCACTGTCATCTGAAAAGAGAAGATTCTCTATCCAAAGTGAGAATAGCATTAATATAAGGGTATGAATATTAAGAGAAGTGGTTACTGGACAGTTTGATAAGCATACTATATACCCTAATCCAGACATCAGCAGATGTTACAATCCAAGGGCTCATGACTACCCCTGTTTTAAGTTTTCAGTATCTGGGATTTATTCCCTCCCTTGGAGTGGGCCTCCAGTCCAATTGGAAGGCAGTTGGTTAACACCATGACAGACATGCCACTATTGCACCCATTGGCTCATTTGGCCTGGCTGGCCAATTATAAGGCTTGCAGTGTCCACTGTTGAGTATCTTCACTGGTGTTGTAACTTTCTCCCATTGAACTGCATGGAGAATGGCTTCTTCCAGCTTTCTGTCAGCTGGTCTACATGGAGGAGGTTATCAGCTCAGTTCCAGCAGGATTTTTCAGTGGCCTTGCAGCCCAAGTATGTGGATTCTTCAGCAATAGGGTCTTACCATCTATTCCTGGTGGGAAACCAAGGGCCTCACCAATGGCCTATAATGTTTTGGAGGTATCAGGTACTTCCCTGGCCAACAACTCACTGGAAGGTATCCCATCCCTGGCACAGAAAATTTTCTAGCAATGATCTACCGCTACTGAGTGTTCCATTGTCCAAAACTGAAGGATTCCATTTGATTTATTTATATCCTCTCAGATTTTGATTAGCCCTCCCTCCACCTTTACTTTAGTCAATTTCCTCCTCTGACCTCACTTTGAAATGCTACCACTTTTAAAGTCCAAATAATTTTTTTTGTTTATTTTTTTTTAAGTAGATACTCAGAAATGTTTCTGGTGGAAGAAATCCTATTTGTCCAAACTTGTACCTCCATCTTTATATGTCTAGTTAAGACATGGTCATGTGGACCATTTTAAGATAAACTCTCCAATAGAACAATATCTTGGACTTTTTAATTACACTGGTATTTTATTTATTTAGAAAAGTGTGTATGTGTGTGTGTATGTGTGTGTGTTGGGAGGGGGTTGGGTGCACCAAGACCTCATGCTACTGAAAACAAACTCCAGACCGCTTTGTGTATCTGGCTCTACATGGGTAGTGGGGAATCCAACACAGGGCATCAGGCTTTGGAAGCCAGTGCCTTTAACCACTGATCCATCCCCTCACCCCACTCTCTTGTACATTTTATAAGAATTCCTGCCAATTACTTCTTGCTTGTCATTTACTTATTTAATATGATAAGGAGATGAGGGGGTAATTAGATATTTCTTTATAACTATTTTCTGACCCAATTTTCTGATCTCTTAATTGAAAACTTATTTGAAAGCACCCAATTACAGTCCTGTCTGTGGTTTCTATTACTTTTTTTTATTTCGTCTCTTCTTTTTCTTATCTATGTGTGTAATATTTATATTCCATTCCTCATAAATGAATTTATGTTCACTATGTGTATAAACTATCTTTATTTTAGCACTTTCTCCTTCCTTTAAAGTAGCACCAAATTACTTTTTAGCTTCTTAAGACTATTGTATTTTATTTTCTGTGTATAAATTAAGAGTTTCAAAACTCTGCCATTATAAGGAATCTTGAAACTTAAAATGTTATTTTCTGTCCTCTCTTTATCAGAAATAATTATCACAATCATCAACTTATAAGGCCTTATTAGTTGGTTTTATATTATAACCATTTAGTCTTGTTACTTAAAGTATGTTTTCATGACAGACTCATGTTCATGTTCTTTAACCTAGCGTTGAGTAAACTTTGGTCAAAGGCCCTATGTCATGATTGCTCTTCTTTCCCATGGTAACCCAGAATTAGCTATGGGCATTATATTTCATTTACAAACAGATTGCTAGCAGGATTTTGTACATAACATATGATTTAATAATACTTGCCAACCCAACATATTTCTGAATTTTGCCTGTGCAAGATACTAACAATTTGGAAGGACTTTATTTATTTATCTATTTATTTATATTAGTGTTCTATTCTGCAAGTACAGGCAGTTTGGTACCATTATTAGGCTCATCTGTGACCTACCCACCCCATTGGCCCCTCTTTGTTGAGGTGTATGGGTCGTGCATTGTGGAGTTAGCCCACAGTTATTGGTACGATAAATGTCTCTGTATATCATGACCCAACATGTGGCTCTGACTTGGTTTCTGCCCCCAATTCGGCAAAATTTCCCCGAGCCATGTTGGCTTCATTTTTGGTCTGCTTCAGTGATGAAGTGTTGGAGGCCTCTGGAGCTATGGCTCTCTGATTTGGTAGGCATTGATTTTTCTCTGTGTTGGTCTCCTTCCCCCTTGTGCTGATACCCTGTTCATCAGGAAAACAGCACCCTTGCTTTGCTTGTTTTGCCAATTTTCCTTAGTTTCAGCTGGGGCCCTTTTGATGTATGATGGCGTGGCTTTCTCCTTAGGATCTGCATCTATCTGGAAAAGTTAGCACCAGGACAAATGAGATAGCCCTTACTTTTTTTATATAGAGTTTAATAGGTATAGGCCCTCTTGTAGCCCATGACTGATGATAGCTTGATATTGGAGAGTGGTCTTATGTTTGGATATAGTTCTGGCTTGTTTCCCAGCTCCAGCTATGGGTCTCATGCCACTGAGGGGATCAGTTAGCCGAATCAAGAGCAGTTGGCTCCCAACCATGTCTGTGTGCCACTATTAAACTTGCACGGGCATCACACCAAGTCATTTGCTGCTAAGTAGGTTGGGCCATGAGTTGCTTGGACAGATATTGGTTGTTTCCCCCAGTCGCCCATGTAGCACCTTCTGTCACTAGACACACTGACTGTCTTGGGACTGACTCTCTCCTGGCTTCCAGCCATGCCATTCCATTTTACATGTCAGCTGCATATGGTATCTTCAGCAATAGGGTCTTACTGCTAACCTTTGGTGGGTCATCAAGTACTCTGACAAAAATATGTCATTCTTTTAGAAAACCTTGTATGTTTCTCTGATGAAAAGCTCATTGTGGGTGATAGCCCCATGCTGATACTAGGAGTTACAGGTCAGTGTCCCCTAAGAAAATGAGGGAAAAAGGTAACAAATATATAGGAGTTAGAGAGGAGAGAGAGAGAGTGTGGGAGAGGGAGTGGGAGGGAGGGAAGATATAGAGGATTTAGGTTAGATTTGATCCTACACTCTCCAGTGTCTGTGGTTCAGGTGTTTCCTGTAAGGGCCTGGTGAAGGTTCAGCCAATTGGTCTGCCTTTTAATAAGTAGAATTTTATGGTACCATTGCCGTTTGGGTCTAGATTAGTGTTTCCCACCCCTTTGATTCCCTCCTCTCCCTTCCCATCCCTCCTAGTGTCTAGTCCATGAGATGCTTGCTGGGTATGTAAGGTATCTTTGGTAGATTCAGGTTAGAAGCTGTAGACAAGTGAGACTATGTGGTGCTTTTTTTTTTTTTTTTTTTTCCTGTGATTGGGTAAGTTCACTGAAAATGATCTGTTCCAGGTTCACCCATTTTTCCTCAAATTTCTTTGTGTCATTTTTTTCTTACTGCTATATAGAATTCCATTGTGTAGATATACCACATCTCAGTTATCCATTCTTCTAGTGATGGACATCTGGGTTGATTCGAGCACTTAGCTATTACAAATTGAGCCTCTACAAACATGGTTGAGTAAATCTCTCTGGCCTGTGGTTTGAAGGTTTTAGGGTAGATGCCCAGTAAGGGTCTGTTTGTATCTCTATAGTCAGCTTTTTTAGGAGTCTCGGTATTGCTTTCCAAAGTGGTTGTACCATCCTACATTCCCACCAACAGTGGATGAGTGTTCCTACTTCTCCACATCCTCACCAGCATTTATTTTCATTTGATTTTTTGATGTTTGCTATCCATATTTGGGTAAGGTGGAATCTCATAGTTGTTTTAGTTTGCATTTCTCTGATGATTAGGGATGATGAACATTTTCTTAAGTGTGTGTTTGCCCTTTGTATTTCTTCCTCTGTGAACTGCCTGTTCATCTCTTTGCCCCATTTTGTGAGTGGGGTGTTTGACTTCTTACTGTTTAGATTTTTGAGTTCTTTGTAGATTCTAGAGATTAGGCCTCTATCAGTTGGATAACTCACAAATATTTTCTCCCATTCTGTGGGTCATCTATTGGCTTTGCTTATTGTATGCTTGTCTGTAAAGAAACTCATTAGCTTCATGTAATCCCATTGGTTGTGTGACTGTTTAAGATCGTGAGCTACTGGGGTTTTGTTCAGGAAGTCTTTTTCCATTCCTATATCATGGAAAGTACTTCCTAAATTTTCTTCCAGTAGTATTCAAGTTTCTGGTCTTTTATTGAGGTCTTTGATCCATTTGGATTTGAGTGAAGTGCATGGTGAAATGTGTGGTGAAGTTTCAGTTTCCTGCATGTGGTTATCCAATTTGTCCAGCACCAGTTGTTGAAGATGCTGTCTTCTTTCCAGCCTATATTTTTCGGGCCTTTGTCGAATATCAAGTAGCTATAGTTGCTTGACCCAAATTCCGGGACCTCAAGTCTATTCCATTGGTTTATACTCCTGTTTTTATGTCAGTTCCATGCTGTTTTTATTACTGTGGCTTTGTAATATAGCTTTAGGTCAGCTATATAATGCCATCAGAGGTATTTTTTGCTGAGGATAGTTTTGAATATGTGAGGCCTTCTGCCTTTCCATATGAAATTTAAGATCATTTTTTTCGATCTCTGTGAAGAACACTGCAGGGATTTTAATTGGAATTGCATTAAATGTATATATTGCCTTTGGTAGGATTATCATCTTCACAATGTTAATTCTGCCTATTCAGGAGCACTGGAGGTCTTTCCATTTTCTCAAGAACTCAATTTCTTTTTTGAGTGTTTTTATGTTTCATTGTATATATCTTTCACTTCCTTGGTTAATGTTATTCCAAGATATTTTATTTTATTTTTTGTTGTAATTGAAAATGGGACTATGTCCTTTGTTTCTTTCTCTGTATCTTTGTCATTTGCATATAGAAATGCTACTGATTTTTGTGCATTGATTTTGTATCCTGCTACTTTGCTATAGGAGTTAATCACCTTCAGGAGTTTGGGGATGGAGTCTCTCATGTTACTTACATATATATTCATGTCATCAGTGAATAGAACTAACTTAACTTCTTCCTTTCCAAATTGTATCCCTTTTATTTCCTTCTCCTGTCTTATTGATTGAGCTATGTCTTCCAGTACTATATTGAAAAGCAGAGGTGAGACAGGACACAGAGGAAAGTTGATTACTAGCCTTCACACTTTGAGAAAATATACCACTTGATTCCACATAGTCCATCTACTTTTATAGTGTATAGCTACTGCTCCCCACAACTTTTCCTCACTCACTGTAGTAGTTCCTTTTCTCATCTCTCTAAGGAAACATCTGGCACAAGTAGCTTAAGGGCATGGAGGCTTGTTTTGACTCATGATATAGATCAAATAGCCCATCATGGCAGAGAAGACAGAACTGCTATATAAATAAATAAAATATGAGTTTAATTTAAAAGCATAAGATATTGTTTTATAGAAGATATTATCTTAAGATGGTCCACATGACTATGTTTTGGATAGACATATAAAGGTGAAGGTACCGTCTGTTATGACAGAAGCTTGCAGTTGTTTTGCAAATGACACCAACCAGATAGCAAACAACAATGGTATAGGAAGCAGAGTTAGGTTATAATTCTTGAAGGCCCACCCCCGATGTGATTCACCTCTGCAAGCTATATGTCATGCTCTAAAGGCACCACTAACTTCCAAAATAGTGTCTTCATCTCATAGGTATTCACTGGAGAAGCTGAGACAAGGATTAAGTACACATGAAAGTTATAAGGGGAAAGAGCCAGAAAGCATGCACTTAAAATGATCTGCACCCCCTCCTACAACATTTAGTACTTTGGAGTTTATTATTATTTATATTTTTGTTAAATGCTTCCCAGTTAAAATAAAATCCCACAAAGTGACAAAAAGCTTCAAACAATTTTAGATATAGAAGTTGGGAATGGAAGTGATGAAATATTGCGTAATCATGATTTAATATATTTAATATTTTAAAAGTAATCAGCAAAAGATAAAATCAACACTAATATTTGGAACTTGATTATCACAAAAGTGTATATGCTGGCTAGATAAAATCTAAAATGCAGTTCTAAGTGTTAATTCATTAAAGGATTAGCTATATAATAAGATAAGCAGTTTGGAATCTAATAAAAATGATTCCATTCTATATTTACTTCCTCTTAGCATCATTTTATCTTCTAAGTGACATTACCTTAGGTGGGCATGAGGAAAATAGAAATAAAGTAAGTCATAGGTCATTGCTGGCAATTGAATACAAATACTAGGATTATCATGAAGAGTATTTTGAGGCAGCTGGACATGTTAGAGATTTTTTTTGTTTTCCCACTCATCTTGCTTACTTTGACATTATGCCTGGGAAACAGTGTGGGATAAGTTAAAAGAGTGCACATGTGGAGCAGACCATGGATATTTTCCCTCTGCTTTTCCTCTGTATCTTCCTTTTTGCTTAATAATGTAATGGGAGCAACTTTTGAGTGAGAATGGCAATAGGAACACCCTTTGGGTAGGTATGAAACATGTTTGTGTTTATCACTTGGAGCCTTAAATGTGTACCTTCTTGTACCTTAATATCATAGATTTGAAATAAAGTGAATAAATGTACAGAAATCTATATAATAGACATACTATAACCTACCTGAAGTTTATACTCACCTATGTTAGACCATCAGTGTTGCTCCAATCAGAGAACTATGGAGTTAATTCAAAAAGAAAGAAAGAAGAAAGAAACAAAGGAAGAAACAAAGAAACAAAGGAAAGAAGGAAGGAAGGAATAAACAAAGAAAGAAAGAAAGAAAAAAGAAAGAAAGAAAGAAAGAAAGAAAGAAAGAAAGAAAGAAAGAAAGAAAGAAAGAAAGAAAAAGGAAGGAAGGAAGGAAGGAAGGAAGGAAGGAAGGAAGGAAGGAAGGAAGGAAGGAAGGAAGGAAGGAAAGAAACAAAGAAACAAAGAAACAAAGAAACAAAGAAAAGAAAAACTACTGTCCAAGGCTGAAAATTTCAACTTGTTTTGTGGTCAGTGTCTGGAGAAGAAAGACAAATTCTGAGACTGACTTATTTACTTTTTAACATACTTCATACCTTCTGCACCCATACCTTCTAGGATGAACAAACAACACCCACTTGCAGATAGATAAATAAATAATAAATGTATTTCCAATGCCAGCTTGGTAGAAGGCTTGATATTCTGAAGCATTATGGAGGTGAAATCTCATTATACAGATGGTGACATCCTGATGTCTAGCATCAAAACCCAGCAGCTAGAAACTATTTGCCAGGCCCATTCCCTTCTATAAAATTACACTTGTATTAATGTTACTCCAGATTCCATTATATGAAAATTGATATTGCATAGGTCTCCTGCTCTGGGGGATGGCAGAGCTGGGGATGCAGAGGTGGTAAGGGACAGGTAAGGGGTGAGGGCAGGATGGAAGGAAAGTAGCTGTCTATGGAGAGAGTAATAAACAAATTCACTTGAGGGGAGTGACAAAAATATAAATAAATACATAAGCACACACATAGATATGTATTTTTAAAATCCTCATAGATTCTGCTGCCAGTTCCTGCTGATTCCTGATTGACTCACAGCCAGACATCCTCCACAGGCCTCTGATGGAATGTTTAAAGGGCCCTCCTGTGGGAAATAGGGAGATTTACAGTTAATTTTTATTAATGAAGGATGACAAGCATTTCCATTGAGCAGGAAGATATTTCTCTGGCCCAAGAAAAGCCCTTGTGTGTGTAAAAAGATCCATCCCTACCTCACATATCTCTGAGGGAGAGCAGGACGAAGGAGAAAGACACAACACACACACACACACACACACACACACACACAGAGAGAGAGAGAGAGAGAGAGAGAGAGAGAGAGAGAGAGAGAGAGAGACATACACCTTTAAGTATATACATGGGCATGATAGAATTAAGAATAACATTAGGTGGACCCTGGGGAGACAACTCAATCAATCAGTGCTTGCAACCCCAGCACAAGGACCTGAGTTCAACCCCAGTATATATGTTGACTCCACTGTATGAATCTCAGAGGGTAGCTGTTCACAAATTTTACTTGGTTGGTTAGCTGTTTCCCATAACCTATTTCTACACTTTAAGTCTCCTACCAAATTCAGTCTCACCTTGGTAAATTCAGTGTCCTTTCTAATATGAGTTTGACATCACATCCATCCCTCTCTTTGTGTGTCTGAAATGTATGTATATCAACATGAGACAGTGAGGGTATGCATTGTGTGTGTGGTGGGGTGTTTGTGGGTGAAGTTTGAAGGAAAGTGTTTTCTTGAACTTTCTCCACATTTTTTAATGAGACAAAATCTCTTAAATCCAAGGCTTGCTGATTTGGCTAGTCTAGCTAGGAACTCCCCACCCATTAATCCCATTTCTGCCTCCAGAGCCTTCAGGCTGCCATGTTCTTACAGCATTTACATGGATATTGGGGTTTAGAAATTAACTCCTCCTGCAGCAAACAAATTGTCCATGGAACCATCTCCCTAGCCCCACATTCATCTCTTCATTCAAACTTCTCTTATTGCCCCCACCCAATGGCAAAGCATAATGTTCCCATTAGCAGACATGTCTGGAGTGTGATAGACATTCACGGTGGCTTCCTCCATTCTATAGATAACTGAGTCTTGTCAGGAGGAGGGCAGGCTCAGCTTAGGATGGATCTGCTCACATTTCCAGATTGGGGGTTATTTCAGCATGTATGTTTATATTGTCCTCCAGTATTTTAATTTTTGCCCAATTCCCAAGTCATACAAGCCTCTCTTTTTGGGCTCAGGTCCAGCCACATTGATGGGAGGGCTTCCTCTCCAAGGCAATTTTCTTCCTTTTCTAAATGAACACTGATTATTCACAGATGTTGGCAAGGGATAAAACCCACTTCTTCCATGGATTAAAACTTTGGCAGCCTACTTTCACCCTAGCATGTGGCCCTCCTTGCACACTTTCCTTTTCCAAGGCCCCCAAGGAAGCACTTGATTCTGAGCTCTGTGACTTGCTTATATTGTCCCCTTTCAAGTGGTAGTCACACCTAAGAGTTTGCTCTGAATCTGACATATGAATCTTGGTGTAAACTTGAAATAGTCTGAGGAAGTTCTTTGATCAAGCACCTTGACTTCTGCTCATCTGAATTTTTTAAAGATTGATGTATACTTTCACAAACTTTCAAATTTAACTTTTTTTTTAAAGAACCATATATCATTCAGAGCTCATCAAGGGTATTATAATCTCTTTCTTCTATTTTGTGAGAATGCATTTGTATATGTCTGTATTTGTGGACTTATGTTCAATTTTCTAAACGTAGAAAGCATATACTAAATGGCTGAAACAAAATTGTATTAGCCAGCAGCTGACAGATGAGTTTATTTTTAGTGTTTCATATATGTGCATATACATATACATATATATGTTACAAATCCCTAGCTCCCTTTCATACTTTTTGGCAGTTTCATGAACTACAATTTTTCTCAGTTACCCCTTTCTGAGGTCATTTCATGCCTCAAGATTAAACAATTACAAAGTCATTCTCTAGCTGCAAGAGCTCCTCAGGTGTTCCTCCAGAGGTCCGTCAGCTCTTTTCCACACTTCTTTCACAGGAAATTGGAGGAATTAAATGACCAATACTTGTACTTTACTTTTATGATATGAGCTTGAGAACTTTACAAAATGCCTTTGAAAATCTTTACTGGGGTTTTCAAACTTTATGTTACTTATAACACCTTTGGCAAACTGTACTCGGGTTTTCAAGCATAAATTAGCTCAAAATGCCTTCACCAATCACTCCCGGAGTTTTCCAACTTTATCCCAAAATTAATTAACTGGGTTGGCTGGTTCCTCAACAGACTGTCAGTGAAGGCCCAGTTTAAAGTGCATGAGGGAATCTCTGAAATAGTGATAACAAGCATGATTCTTTCCAGGAGTTTTAAAGAAAAAAATAAAAAAACAAAAAAACGTGTGATTTGAGGAAAGATAGAGGCAGATTGAATGCAAAAATCCTTAATCAAAACATTAAATATCCAAAAGCAGATGATATAGTTTCTTCTACTATTGCCTCTCTTTTATCCTCCCTTGTGGGAATGTCTGGATTTCACATCCCAACTTGTGTGTCTTCCCATACCAACCTATCCTCTTCCTCATAACATCCAACTATAGAACTACCCATTCCAATGATGAGATTTATTTGTTCTTTCTGCGGCACACAACTCCTTTTTCATCCATTTTCTCCTCTCTCTCTTTTTCTTTCTTTTTTTCTCTTCCCTTCCTTCCTTCCTTCCTTCCTTCCTTCCTTCCTTCCTTCCTTCCTTCCTTCCTTCCTTTCTTTCTTTCTTTCTTTCTTTCTTTCTTTCTTTCTTTCTTTCTTCCTCTAGCTACCATCCAAGTATTGTATCCATTGATTATGTTGGTACTATAGCATGGACATGCAAATGGATATGACCTATATCTTCAAATCTTGTTCCTTAATCGAAAGCAATTCGGTGGATGAATCATTCTAAGTGCCTCAATGCTGGTTATTCTATTTCTTTAGTATTCATCTACTTCCAGTCTATAATTTTCCTACCTATTACCAAATTTTAAAATAGAGAGTGAAGGAGACAGGAAGAGAGATAGAATGGAGAAAAATGAAGGAAGGAAGGAAGGAAGGAAGGAAGGAAGGAAGGAAGGAAGGAAGGAAGAAGGAAGGAAGGAAGGAAAGAAGGAAGGAAGGAAGGAAGGAAAGAAGGAAGGCAGAAAAAAAAAAAAACAAACAAACACCTGGCTATCAAATAAAAATCCATAGCTCTGAGCCCTACCTTTCATAAAAGTCTTTGTCCTCTCCAAAAGTTACTATTATAATCACCCCTGAGCAAACACCCAACTGATATACTCTGTACTTTAGGTAATTATTTTTTATAATAATAGTCAAGGAACTCACTTAACTTGAATGATAATCCTCAATCTTGGGAGGTGGATTGTAATTTAGACATAGATGTATTTAGTAAACTACCTAACTGTCCTTCCCCAAAGTTCACTGAGTTCAGTGGCATTCTATGGTCATCTTTGATCTTTGGTTCCCACGGTCACTGTGTTCTTGTCTGCTGTGGGTCTCTTCCATGGAACGGGCTTTTCTTAAACCCTTAGCTAAATGAAACAGACATGACAAGGATTGCTGTGTACAATGCCATTATTGACTGTCCAGCTTTCAGTCCTAGGAAAAACAACTTCCTCTTCTCTAGGTATGGATGGTTCTTGACAAATGTCATGTCATAGGGTACTCTTGGTTTGTTTGACCTAAGGGTTTTCCTTTTTTTCTTTACTTTTAAAAATAATTTATTTGTTTATGGATGTGTGTGTGGGGGTACCAGGGCTCGTTGCCACTGGACACTTTTCAGAACTTTTTTTGCTACAGCATATGTGTATAGCTTGAAAATTGAACCCGCAGCAGTAGGGTTTTGAAAGCAATCCCCCCTTTGCTGTGGAGTTATCTTCTTGGCCTCTCTTCATTTATTTTCTTACCTCTTATTTTTCATTTTAAACTCAGATAAAACTGAATGTAAAGAGGTTCTATAAAGTGAATGCCTTGTATATGAATAGGCTGCTGACATTGAGAATTGTTTGTGTATGTGCAAGATCCTAGATTAGAATTCTATTAATCTTAATTCTATTAATCTATTAATCTTAGAATTCTATTAACGTGAGAGGCAGTATGCCCCTGTATGCCTCCATTTTCTACGATGGGCCAGACCTATTTTTAAGATCATATACTTACAGATAATCAAGGGATGGAAAGGCTAAAATATTCAGCCTAAGACCTAAGTACTAACTGCCTGCTCTGAAAACACTGAAACATGCATCTGTGACTTATGTTCTGGAAACCCACATGGAAGGCTGCAAACTGGTGCTCATCTTCAGAATGGGTTTCTGGTATCGGTCATTGTTTTGGTGTTTACATACATTTTGAGATTTTTGGAAATGTGTGTTGTGGAAATCCTTAAAATCAAAATCATTAATTTTGACCTGTCTAACTCAAATAAATTAGATAATGTAGGAATTTACAATGAGGAATTGACTTCCTCATCCTCCTATTTCCACCTCCCAAGTGCTAAGGTAAGAGGTGTGTTCCACCATATCATTCTCCAAATTTCTTCTTATGAATAATTTATCCTTGTATGAAGTAACAAGTAGTAAGTATCATGATCAGGAAGCTGAACCTGAATCCAATAAATTATTTATGCATAACTATTAATTTGACATATATATGAGAATATGAGTTATAACAAGTTATTCAACACTAAAAAGGAATATACAATAGTTTTGTAGAAAGATATAACATCCTGGGCAACAATTGATGAGTTTCAATCTTGAAGCAAGTGAGCCATAAAGACAATTGATTTGATTAAATGAGAGAACATGAAATGGCATTGGGTGACCCATACTGTCCTACATCTGTGTAATTTTTTTCTTGGAATGGCTGGTGGTGACCCCTTTGTGCTTTAAGCCACAAGTATTATAATCTCAACCCCTTGGTCTCTGGTGTTTCCATTGCAGCCCACTACCTCTAACAGGAATAACATTTCAAGGCCACCTCGGATAAACATATTTATGTGCAATATCAGCAGCCTGTTTGGGTGCAGGGTATTCAATTTATAAAGAATCTTTACAGTCCCTTTCATCTTGGTTTCAAAAGAAAAGAATAAAAGTAAAAAAAAAAAAAAAAAAGGAGGGAAACCCATACGTCAAACAAATCAGGAAGCACACCCTGTGGAATGGTATCTGTCAGAAAGTGTTATCCATGCTTAAGGAAGAGGAAATCAAAGGAAGATGTTTTTCTTAAGGCCATGAAGCCTGGCATGTCTGGGAGTGCTTGGCGGACAGCACTCCGTGTCCTTTCTGCTTGACCTCACTATCTATCTATTCAAGCCACGCCCTTCCCATGGGAGACACCCAGAGTTCACAGAAACAAAATGGCCATGGGACCAAAATTGGAGCATGGATGGCAA